>NW_026099772.1:0-11996 GCF_025091365.1 Daktulosphaira vitifoliae | reverse complement strand
AAAAATAGCATTTGGTAGTCATTTTCACCATGAAGATAAGACAAAGTCCGAAATTTTTTTTTTCATGATAAAGCATATTACATTAGCTTTAATTTAAGATATATATTAAAGTGTCAGACCTTCCGGAACATTTTCAAAAGTTAAGTTGAAAAAGTTAATTTTTTGTGAAAAAGTTGTCATTTTAAATCCCACCTTGTGGGCAGGTTAAGGGTTAAATTTATGAAAAAAATATACCAAATGAAAGGTAATGATATTATGCATCTATATAAAAAAGAATTATATTGATATATTCATATTTGAAAAAGTTACGGCACTTTTAAGTAAAAAAAATTGAAAAAATTTCGAAAATTAGCGATTTTTAAATTTGTAATTTTTTTGGAGGTTTCCCCCATTTATGGGGAACGAGGGAATTTTTTTCAATTTTGAAGGGTAATGTCTTCGACTAGATACAATTTGTGATCTTTTGACGTATCGTAACCAACACATCTTAGTAAAACCAATACCTTCTCAGCTTCGCATCGAAGCTAAAATAGCACAATAAGTATCATAAGTTTAATAAGTAATAATTGGCGCAATAATATTAAAATGTCAATAAATCTGACTATTTTAAAATATATTATTTTTTGTAAATGAAAAATAAAAGTGAAAAATAATAATTACAAAGTTACATAAATATATTAAGTAATACATCGCTTGCGAATTACTATTTTACTTGTCAGATTAATCTTTTTGAATAGAAGATTTTAGTTCATCAAAGTATTATCTCTTGTATTAAGTAGAATACAAATAAATTTCAAAACATAAAATGATGCGAATGTTTATTTTATTATATATGTGCATATTTTTTTTTCCTTGTAAATTTATGGAAGTTGACTTAAATTGGTGTAGGTGGATTAAATATTTTATATCTATTTTTAGAGTAATAATAAAAACACTGAATATATAATTATTCAATTTTACTCAGTTTAGAGAAAATACATTTACATAAAAAAAACAAATGATATATCTTTTTTTAAAACTTTAAAGTTCTTTAAACCTTATATAAACTTAAAAAATGTGTTGTAATTTCTCAGTATTTTTAACATATACAATAAAATTAAAAAAATAAATAATATAAATTTCAAATAATCAACAATGTTGTTGTTTGATCATCTATTTTGTAATAATATTATATTCTAAGGGCCTATTAATATATTCATTATAGTATGTAATGATGTAAATAACAAATTTATGTGTTATGAAAATATTAAATTATAAAATTTATAAGCACATATTAATAAATCAAGGACATGGCTATAATTACCTTCTTCTCGCTTTTGCAAGTAAAAAACATTTGTAGAAAAAAAATAAATATAGGCGTAAACTATTGAAGATTTTTGCTAATTCCAATACATTGTAGCTGTAAATCTACTATGTCATTTTTTAAAAATACTTTAAAAGTCAACTGTAATATATAGGTTTTATTTCTACATGTAATACGTAAGTATTATATATACCTATATAAATATTAAATATTTAATATGAACCATGTTTTCTTTAGTGAATTATCGCCGTTTATTCCGTTTTGATTATTTATGCAGGAAATGCGACAAAATTATTTCTTATGGTTTTTTTATTTTCTCAATAACATAACTAACGGTTTACTTAAATTCAAATATTATACAGAATGAGTCAGATACAACTAACATTTCTGTTAACTTTTAATTCACTTGTTATTTTGCATTTAAAATAACAAATTATACATTTTTAGACTCAATGTATGCACGTTCTGCGATAACTTAACTATTCTTCACAAAATATTTTCGAAAATATTAGAGCTCAACGTTATTTTATTTGTTTATCAGTAATGGTCCTCTGTTGACTACTTTACACAAAAAATTTATTTTCTGCTAACATCTCTTATATCTCTATACTGGTATCAACTATTGATTTTCAAATGGCAATCCAAATTTTTTTTATATAATTTTATTTTCAGTGGGTTGCAGTTGATAGAAAATTGAATTAAGCTTAAATTTAGAAGGCATTCAGAAAAAACATAATTATTTTTAAAAATGAGCAACGTTATCATGTCGTATATAGATAAACGTTACCAGTTAGTAAATATACGACGAACTTAAGGCGTATAATTATTTTATAAAAACGGTAGTTTATCGATACATGACACTATAAAGATGCAGCCTTTTAAAAATAAGTACGTTTTTTTTATTATTCACTCTTAAACTTTAAACAGCTGTAACTTGTTGAAAATCCAATAATATAAAAAAAATGCTAAACAATTTTTTTTTGCATTTGATTAAATCTATTGATATATAAAAAAATTGGGTTTATTATTCAAAAATTGAAAGTTGATACGATTTAGGGTATAAAGAATAGTAACAAGAAAATGTAACAAAAACAAGTTAACATTTCGTGTATAGCAGCTAAAAATCCCCATTATTATTAAAGAAATAAAATAATGATTAAGTTGTAATATTTTCTAAGATATTTCGATAAGTGTAGTTAAGGAATCATCCTGTATATCCTTGATGATTTATTGTTGACCATTAAAAATTAATAATTAAAAAAATGAATTTATTTTGTATAGTATTATACATTTTACGGTTTATGAACTATCAAATACTTTTTTAATTCACCCCTTTTACATTATAAGAGGATCAACTTTATTTATTCAAATGACAACATAAATAATTAACTAGCTTATTTAAAAGATTATGATGTAATTAAGAAAATAACTAGTCGATAACAATGTTTTGGCTAATATTTAGGAAGTTATTACATGCTAAAAAGAAAGATGGAGGTGGAACGCTGTTGTTTTTTTGTTTTTGTACTATTTTCTGTATGTTTTTTACTAAATTTTATGAACACAATATTTTGTTGACTCTTGTAATTTAAATCTGCCTAGTAAGCTAACCTAAAACTATTTTGAAATCAAAGTAATAATTGTTAAATAATAATTAAAAAATAATCAATAAGTACTCAGAGGAAATGTATCAAAAACAATTCTTTCGTGTTATTAAATGTTAGAAAAAATAAATATTGTTTACCATTTCCACAGNCTTTCGTGTTATTAAATGTTAGAAAAAATAAATATTGTTTACCATTTCCACAGGCTGTCACTAAAAATATGAAAAAAAATGTGACAAAAATAAATAATAAAAAACTCAGACAAAACATTTAATGAAATATCCAATCTGTTGTCATATTTTAGGTGATCATTGAGCTGTAATGAAATTACAAAAATAAATTAATCAATAAAATGTTTAAATATTTAATGGTGTATTTATTAGAGAAAATTAAGACTTATTAATTGAACTAACTTTTATAATTTATTTTATTTGACCCCAAATAAGCGACATCCGTATAGGCCACAAAAGTTATTTTTTACGCCATAAATTATCTAAAATAAAATTTAAAGTTTAATTTGTACCAATAGTTAAATAAAATAATTATTTTTCTGTTATTATTGCATTAATTATAAAATATGTAATAAATATGTGTTTGAAAACTTAATTTTTTTTGCTAATCTTATAAGTATTATAATTTTATGCTAAAGACATGTAATAAATTGTTGTTTTTTGATTTTTTTAGTAATCCACAATTTTATTTTGAAGCACTCTTCAAAATAAAATTGAAATTTATTTAAGAAAATTACTGATCTTTTATATTTTGGTCATTACAATTATCATACCATTAAGTTAGTTTAAAGTTTGCTGTTGTATTTTCTACTTAAAAAGATTTGTTAAGCTAAAATTCGTATTTGTTATTCTTAACTAATTATTCATAAATATATTTAGCTAATTGATAAATTATGTTTGTCTTTTTTTATTTATTTTTATATAATATATTTATCTATTTAATTGTATTTTATTATCTATACTCTTTTGTCTAAAGGACACCAAATATACATATAGTAATTACATGATGTCTAAAAAACCCTTGTGAATAATGTGAACAATAAATTCATTATTGTATTCATTAAATTATATAATTCTTTAAATATTTAATGGAATCAATTAATTAGTCATACTGTTAAAAGATTATATTGATGCTTTTAAAGAATCATAGTTAATTTAGTTTTTTTCGTGATAATCTAATTATTATGAAAAAACATTTAAAAATATTACAACTATAAAAATTCATATATAGTTGTAATGAGTTAATATGACTATATGCATTAAACCCTTTTCTGTCAACTTGTAATATGTTGAAAATAAATAAAATAATTATAATTTTACTGAATCATATAAAATTTTTCAAAATCACACACATATTTAAGTTGATTAATGAACTGCCACAAACAAAAAATAATAACTGACCAACAATATTTAATCTGCAACTAAATTTAATTGAAACGTTTTTTTATTTAAAATTGAAACTTAAAATTTTAAATCAGTATTGAGTATATAATTTTAAAGAGTAAAAGTATACTTATAACAATATGAGAAAATTTCAACTTTACTAGTTTGAAATGATTTCTGTAAACATGTCAAGACGAATTAAAAAAAATTAAGATCATATTATTTACATTTTAAACGAGTTTTTTATAGGAAAATATATCAATAAATTTAATGAGATACTTTATATATTTATACTTACAAAATAAAACTTTTAATTATTATTTTAATATAAGTGCAAAATAAAATATAATAAATTGATATAAAAAATATCAATTTTCACATAGATTTATGAAAATAATAAATAAATACCACGTAATTATTCAGTATTTAAGTCAAAACTACTAAAATTCGTTGTATCATTTTATTTTATTTATAAAAAAAAAATTCAATATAATATTTAATAAATAATAATGCCTGTTTTAAAGTATTTTTAATTTCTTAAGGAATAAATTATATTTTGTTGGATTGGTTATGAGAGAAACAATTTTTTTTTTTATTATTATCTTAACTAAATACTTAATTATTTTTCTTAAAATTGAACATCTATTATTTTCAAAACAAAAAAATTTTCCGACATAATTTCCGACTTAGTTACATAAAATATTGACTATATAATATTATATATACTATATATCACAATAGTTATTGATCATTTATTTAATATAAACTTAATTAAGTCACCACACTAAGTCAAAGTTCAGAAATGCGTAGATAATTTGTGTGGACCAAATCAGATATTTCACTTTAATATTTATTTTATGAAATAAAATTTTATTTATATATATAATTTACAAATTGTTGTTATTGTAAATTATTCTCACAACACTACGCTAATGAAACCTTATCATAAATATCACCGTGTGTATAAAAACTCAGTGACACTTGTTGTTTTAATCAATATGACATTAAAATAATTACTATCTAGCTCGACTATCCCGAGAGTGCACTGAATACAACATATTTAAATATTTAAATGTTTTGTGTATATTACCAGTAATGCAGCTGATAAAAAAATTGGTTCAACATAAAATTTTAATAGCATCGGGTATTTTTATAGCCTTAATGGCTACCCTTTTATATCATTCACATTTCATGGTATTCTATTAGATAGAAACTGAATGTAAACTGTCTGAATATTGATTACTCAAACAATAGCTTTAAAGAAAAAACAATGGATTTGGCATTCACATAAACATTAACCGATTTCAAAATGCAAATTCATAAAAATTGAATTTATTACTTTCACAACAAATATTAAACATGCGGTTTTTCGAAATTATGTCGATAGCATAAACACAACGATTTACAAAAACTCATAATATATAATATAATAATAAATTTACATGTCGCTGTAATAAAATAAATTATTCAGATATTTCAGATATTTCAGATAAAATCGTTGTAAACGATTTTCTAGGTCAATTTTTTATTTATTTGTAGCTTAATATTTAAAATTTATTTTTAAATCGTCGTTCAATTATATTTTTAGTATATTTTGTTAGTAAATAATAACACTAAATTAATTAAATTAAAGTGCATAATGTTTATTATTATGTAAAGAAATATAACTATTTTTAAATAAGATCAATTAATGAAAATTTTAACATATTGTTTTTAATTAGTTGATTTTAGTATAATAATTTTAGCCAATTATTATTATTTTTATTTGGCTATTAAAGAAATACAAATAAGGTCTATTTATTTGTGAATTGATGTTTGTTACTAAGACTCAAGTTAAGTCTTGTTGAGTNTTGTGAATTGATGTTTGTTACTAAGACTCAAGTTAAGTCTTGTTGAGTCAAATTTCATAGAACTTACATAACTCTTATAAGTTCACAGAGCTTTGAACAATATTTGAAATTCGGATTATTTAGAAAACAGGCCTTAATGTTAATAAAAACGTTAACATTTATGCGATTGCGATTAGTGACAAAAATGAGATATCCAAAACATAATTAACATCACAAAAAAGTATGTACACCCAATTCTCAGTGATAAAATTTTGTGATTTCACATAGAAGTTTTAAAATATTTTATTTCAATATGTACTTTTATGTGAGATGTAATTGTTATATAAAAGTTGAAATTAAAAAACATCCAGTAATAAGTAAATGAGATATTGAAGAGGCATGTGTGGATTTGACCAGTGCCAGACTTCAAATATTTGCTGCATATCTTTTTACTCCTGCTGATTGTTCGTTCGTTTAGATATAATATTCTATATGATGTATTTTTTTTTTTTTATTTACGATTAAATTAGTGCTTGTTATTTTTTAATTTTGTAATTATAACTTATTATTATAATTTTAACATGTAAAAATATTGACGTTATTATTTATTGATAAAACAAATAATTCTTTTATATATATTTTTTTTAAAAGCCACTGAATTATTTACTGTTGCCATAGATAATGCAAAATGAATATGCCCTTCCAAGCATAAATTTAACTTAAGGTGCTGTGGTACTAGAGAGCAGATATATCTATTTCACAACAGTTCCAACTATCACAGTGGTTAATATGGTAATGAGTGAGATTTCAATCATAAATAATGTTATCCGCATTATAATGTGAGTCATAGAAGTAAAAATTATTCATTAAATTTGTTTATGGAATAAAAATCCTCTTAAGTAGTTTTTATAAACGTCTGATAATCACGATTACACAACGACGCTTGATTATCTGGCGCTAGAGTTTCCTACTAAAATAATTTTAAAACTTACTGCATATAAGGGATCCTGGTGGTCACATGAGTAAATCACTCGTTGACATATAATAAAAGCACGATTATTGGTAGAATCCTGTCTATAATCGTCATAATCGGTACACTTTATCACATTCCAATGAATGATTTGATCATCTGACCGCTAGGAGTGCTATTATGTAGTCAGTTTTAATGTTATTTTGATAGGAAACTTTTCTGCCACAAATTACTGTAAGATTTTATAAACTGTTGTATAACCATTCTATATATAATCGTGCTGATAAGGTACCATCGCTATTCCATTCTTTATTATTTATGACTGTGACCTAAGAGTTAGTTAGACTTGTACAGATGTTAATTGATTAGATAATAAATTATTTGATTTGGTCATCGTTTTATCACAAACTGTAAATGTACTAGGCTTCATCTACCTGAGGAGACTCCATCACAGACCCAGGACCTTGTGGGCTTCATGTGACTACGGCGCGTTACGCTTGTCTGGTCGTCCTTATAAGTAGGTACCTTCTTCCGATTGGAGTATCCGCCTAAGCTAACTATAATAAGTTTTGTGCAGAATAGTTATTCTCCAGAAATAGTTTAACAAACAAATAGTTCACACTTGTAAATTAAATAATAATTTAAAAAATAATAATATTACTATAAAATACTTACGTGTATTCATAAATATAATTCATAATAATCTAGTAATTATTATTTAGCACATCAAGTTGACGAAAGAAAACTCAACAATACATAAAAACACTCTTTAAATGACATCTTCTTCTTCTTCTTCTTCTTTTTCTTCCTCGCTATAATCCCAACTACTTGGGGTCGGCCACCCTTATCCTAAATTTCTACTTGACACGATCTCTCACATCAGCTGTCCTCATATCGCATTCGATAGCATCCCTCCATCTCTTTTTTGGTCTTCCTCTACCTCTTCTTCCTTCAACTTTTCGTGTTAATATTAAAAAATATATAAACTTACATATAATTTATATTAAATTAACATGCACAAACCAAAATTATATCCTGCTATAAACTATGCGCGTGTTTAAAAAAAAAAAAAAAAAAAAAAAAATATAACTCGACCAAAAATAAACGAAATTTTTAATGCACTTTTAAATTAATTAAGTAATCCTGGTAAAAAGTTCAAATTTTAAATTGAAAAACGCTGATGGCAATGAACGTCTCTGATAAACACAGAGTGCTAAAAAATTTTTTCTCATCTAACAAATAATTTTCCTAGAATAATGTAATTCAGCTCTATCATTAAAAAAAAATTGATAATCGGACATCATTAAGTAATTTTACTATATCTTTGTCGTGATAGAATTCGAATTCGTCACGCTGAGCCAGTATTATTCTTGTTAATTTTTATTATTCTATAGTTAGTGATTTATTATAATTAATCAAGTTTGAAACTTTATAAAGCTAAAAATAAAATGTCTATATTACCCTCATTCATAAGCCTATAACTTGTCGTAAACCTATCACTTTGCAACATCCTTCCCCTGGTAGGATATTAAGAGTTGCATAGACATCTCAGTGACTGCCATAGGTACTAGACTGTGACATCAGAACTCCCAAGGCAATATCACTAAGATTAATTTTCGAATTGTAACTATATTTATAGATAATTGAAAACATAACATGTATCTTCAATATTCATAATATAAAAAAAAATCTAACATAAAGCATAATTTATAACTATAAAAATAACTGTCACTGTTTATTAACTAAAAAGATATAATTATAAAAATCTAACTATAAACATCAGTTATTACAGTAGTTAATAGTTTATTTATATTACTTTAGCACTTGCTAATTCTTTCACTATCAATTATGTGTAGATTTTTGGATTTTTTGTTTTGTATAGATATTATTGACAATTCACTAAGATAATCGTTCGTCATTATTAATAAATCTTATAAGCTTAAGTTGTGAAAAACTTCGATACTATCCATAGTAACAGACAATTTAAATAGAATCTATAGATTAATTGGAACATTTAGAGTATAATCACCAGTAATAATAACGAAATTTAAGATTTTCTAAAACAGATTGTTTTATCTTCAATATTGATACAGTTTTTAATTTGTTTACCATATATTTACCTTTTATATAATTTATTTCTTAAGTAAGTAAAAGTTCCAAATCTTCCCAGTGCTTATTTAATTCTTCTTTAGTCAGACCTTTTTATTTCTTTATGATAAAGAAATAAGGAATTGTCACTGTATTTTTAAGCTGTTCAAATCTCTAATTGATTTCAATTATGACAAGATCAAGATAAAAATGAAATGAACTTAGGTATCATTAAAGGACTCATCGTAATTTTTATAGTCAAACCTTCTTTTTACACGACTTGCTTTATTTCCATTATGCAATGATAGAAAATTTAGGCTCTAAATACAATTATTTTCTTAGTTATGCTGTAATAATGCATTTCTCTTGTTTAATCCTTATTTGATCGAAGTTATTTAAAATATGACAAGCAATGACGTGAAATTACTACAGTAATATTTTTCGAAATNTATTTGATCGAAGTTATTTAAAATATGACAAGCAATGACGTGAAAATACTACAGTAATATTTTTCGAAATCATTTTCAGTAAATTCATAAAAAATTATTTTTGACTTGTTGTATTTTAAATTATTGTAAAATGGTCTTGAATTGACCAACAAGTATAATAAGTTTGAATCAAAAAATTATTCTATGGCTTTATAAGGTTTTTGAATTTCTATGGATTATTATTATTTTTTTTTTTGCATTTCTATACAAAATATAAAGTAGTTATAAAAATACGAAAACATTAATAAATTCTAAAAAAATTTTTTAACTAAAATATTTTGTATAAAAATCACCATTTTTCGTGTTCTTTTAATTTTTTTCAATTCTTTATATGAATACTTCAGGTCAAACAATATAGCCATTTTTTTACAAAAATTAGATTTAAATGTAAATTATAAATATTTGTAGCTTTTAATGTCCACCCAACATGTATAGTAAGCATATTGGATATTTTTTATTATTAAATGGAAGAGTGTTAAGGTGGGGGACCTTAAACCACATTCCATTTACCCCGGTAGCTGTATTATTATAAACTAGAAATAAGAGAACTGTATAGATAACTATACAAACTATACTATAGATATTCGAACTTTTGCTCACAAACGGCTACAGGAAACAAGAGGCTGCGTAAGACCCTTATTAATACTTATTGCTATATCAAAATTAATTGTTTGGGTAAGTTTACTAACCTGATTTATATGATTGAGTATATCATACTATATAACTAAAAAACAAAGAAAATTGAACTATTTAAAAAGCTTCATGTTTTGTTATTGGATCTGTATTTTTAGTCTGATTAATTTTAAACAAAGCTAAATGTATTTCTTCAATATGGTAACAAAATTGTTTTAAATCCTTAATTCTACTTTTCCACCTTGTTTGGCTTAGAGGTTTAATAGCAGTTGTGTAATATGTTTTAGAACATTATCCCAACGGTGAGTAGACGCAGAATAATATACATACACATTTTTAATTATTTAAAAAAAGTCTTTAGCTTCTTTTGACGATTTAACAGCATCATTGGCTATGGGATTTAAGGAATGTGCACTACATGATACAAAAAAGTTTCGTGGATTGATGTTTCTTATTTTTTGCTAAACTCGTGAGTATTTTCCTTTTATATTAGCTTCCTCGCATACTACTGATAAGTATTTATAAATCTCTTTAGACTGTTATTGCAAAATCACACTAAACTCTCTTTTAGTTAAAAGGGCTCATTTAGCATTTAGTTAGTCAAATTTTATTTTACACTAGTGCAAAAACTGATACATTCTCTGAATCTGCACAATTATTGTGCATAAGCTGGATCGACCCATAGTTTAAACACGATTTAGAATTCGGACAGTTACAAGAAGTATGCCCTTGAACACAATAGTTGAAGCTTTCAATTATGAGAGGATCGGACTTAATTACTGAAAAAATTGCGTTTACTTCAGGAATCGCGTTATCACTCCAGTTGTCTTGAACGGTTGGGTTTGCTGGAAATTCGATTTACAGTAGTAATCGATTACCAATCGCTCGTTTACGAAGCTCTAAGTCGCTAGAAAGTTAAAGGTACTAGAAAAATTAAATTTCAATATAAAATATTGTTCAGGAATAATTTTGAAGCTAAATAATTTGGCTGGCAGTTAACATTAATGGTGACATTGTAAAAACGATATGTACTAAACTATCTGCTAAAGTTTACGTTCCGCTTAAGTGTTCACTAGCTTAGTTGACGGGTAAGTAAATTTTATTATGATATTGTAATAACTTAATATAATTAAAATGAATGCAGAAAAATGGATCTTTATATTGTTATTCACATGGATAAAGCCAAAAATTTTCACAAATTTCAACATTTACGTTAGAATGATTTGATTCATTAAACATAAAACATGTATTATTGAAGTCATTTGTTCAGGGTGACTCAAATCAACATTTTGATTTCTTATTTAAATAAATGGAGTGTAGATATCTTTGTATTGACGATAATCTTTACTATTTAATTTACTTAATGCATTAGTTAAAACATAGTTAAAGTGTTATTTAACTCGTGCAGACAAAATAAATAGAAAATAGAAATTATACAAATTTATCCTTTATACATATAATTTGTGGCGACAGATACGTCAAATAGCAGTGCCAAAAACCTTAATGAAATATTACAAGACAAAAGTCATGATATAACTGTTAAACCAAAAAATCACTTAAGAGATTAGTTTCATAAGTTGTTGTTTTAAAATTAATATATACATGAGTTATACCTGTCTCATCGTTTAAAGCTAAAACTGAAAATTGAATGTAAATAAATTAAATTCAACAACAGATATATTTTTTCTTT
>NW_026099771.1:17957-21626 GCF_025091365.1 Daktulosphaira vitifoliae | reverse complement strand
GGCCGCTTTTACAATATGAACACTAAATACTTATCCAACGACAATAAACTTTACACTAATAAGACATTCTTGAAGTATCCAGAATCAGNTACACTAATAAGACATTCTTGAAGTATCCAGAATCAGCTGATTACTATTAATGTTAAATATTAATTCACTATTTTTCGATTAAGTACTGCTTTGAATTTTGATTTTTTCTAATTATTGACATTATACTTATAAAAGACATACAAATTTCGGTATATTCTAATTTTCACGTTAAACATACTACCAAATTTCGAATATATATAAATACCTTATAATTCTTAAATTTTTGCCACAGCATACTGTCGGATGATATATATTACTGAAAAGTAAATTTAAATAATTGTATTTTCATTATAAAACATATAATTTTTTATGCGCTTGATTTATATAACTTGAATTCAATTTTTTAATGATTTTAGTTTTATGTTTAATATTTTTACTGTAAATTCTATATTAAATTTTTCTTGAATTTATTTTGTTGATTTTAAATAAGTTAATATACTTCATTTCTTAAAATTGTTTAACTCAAAATATTTGTCATATTGTATTCTATAATAAATAATTATTATAAAAAATCAAATTATTTTAGTTATTTTTCAACAAATTAATTTGAAAATATTTCATTGATTTATTACTAAATCAATGTTTAAAAAGTTGATTTATGTTGTTTAAAAATTATTAGAACAATTTATAGTGGTTGTTGAATAAATTAATGATAATTGATACAAATTAAATAAAATTATGCTCTAGAAAAAACAATTATCTTATTGCTTTGATACTTTTCATGTCAAACTTAATGCCAATCTTTATGTTTTTAAAATATACATCCGTTGTTTTTTAAGTTTTTTTGTGATGTTGTTGGATTTGATTAATATATTTAACTTTTAATTTAGTAAACAATTTAGCCGCCAGTAGTCAATAAAATTTTTTTTAATATTAATTATTTAAACCACACTTAGAATCGTCTCTTTTCTAATATATTAGATTGAAAATTCTGAAACCCATAAAAATTCTTTAGTTAATTACAGCATCACAAGACCAATACCTTCTTAGTTTCGCTTCAAAATAACAAATGAACAAAGTAAGAAATGTTGAAAAATTTACTCAATTGAACGTGTTATAAATATTGATTATAATTGTAAAAATCCATTGCTAAATTCACGTGAAATCCAAAATCATTTTTTTTTTTAGATATGATTTATTAAATAACATGTTACCAACATATTTTGAATATTATAGAATAGTAGTAGAATACTCAATTAGAGTAAAAAACTAAATAAATAACAAAGTAAGGTTATACGAATTCTTAATTGTGTCGGCGAACATAGAGGCCGGTATTTCGGACCGGTTGACCAACTGCCTAGCTTGAACTCAATGAGGATCGGTTCTACCTGTCGGGCTGAGAGAGAATGAGGGTTGCCTGTAGTTTCAACGACCGTTAGTTTGCAAGAACAAATTCAAGGGAGAAAGACGTAGCAGTTATCCCCTTTCTATATTTCTTATTATTTTTTGTAAGTTATTTTTTTTAGAATAAGCAAGTCAAACTGACTTGCTTAAGAACCTTTGATTTGATATATGTTTAAAGGACGCAGTATTTCCGAAACATTTTCAAAAATTAACTTAAAGTTAAGATGAAAAAATTAATTTTTAGTACAAAAGTTTCCGTTTTAAATCACCTTATGAGCAGGAAAAGGGTGAGATATTCAAACATTTTATATTAAATGAAAAAGAAATACATAAGGTGTATATATAAAAAACCCAGCACAGGGGGGTCGCAGCACAGTGGTGACGTGGCATAGTTGGATCAAGTATAATGATATCTGACAGTGATTAAAATCACTATAAAAAAAAACGCATCTACGCAAATCTTTAGATAGTGTTTAATTTTAAAAAATTGGTGGATTATTCCAAAAGCTTCATAAACTGCTAGTTCCTTATTAATATCCTGATTAAGATAAAGTATGTCGAATGAAAAAGGGATTATTAAAAAATAGTATTTCCCATAAAAAAATTATATTGATCAATACACTTTTCAATAAGTTATAGCATAATAAAGTTAAAAATGTAAAATACAAAATCGAAAATTTTCACACAAAAATAGCATTCGGTAGCCATTTTCACCGTGAAGATAAAATAAAGTCCGAAATTTTTTTTTACCATTATAAAGTAGATTACATTAGCTTTAATTTAAGATATATATAAAAGTGTCAGACTTTCTGGAACACTTTCAAAAGTTAAGTTGAAAAAGTTCTACTTTCTATATGCATTTTTATGTTTTGAATCCCCCCTGTATTTAGGGAAATGGTCCGATTTAAAAAAACAGTATGTCGAATGAAAGATCTATATAAATACTACTTCTCATAAAAAAATTGTAATGATTCATACATTTTTCAAAAAGTTATAGCATAATAAAGTTAAAAATGGAAAATACAAAATCGAAAATTTTCACACAAAAATAGCATTCGGTAGCCATTTTCACCATGAAGATAAGATAAAGTCCGAAATTTTTTTTTTTCATGATAAAGCATATTACATTAGCTTTAATTTAAGATATATATAAAAGTGTCAGACCTTCCGGAACATTTTCAAAATTTAAGTTAAAAAAATTAATTTTTTGTGAAAAAGTTGTCATTTTGAATCCCCCCCTGTAGGCAGGTAAAAAGTCAGATTTATAAAAAAAATATACCAAATGATATTTAAAGCTATTATGCATCTATATAAAAAAGAATTATATTGATCCATACATCTTTCGAGAAGTTATAGCATTATAAAGTTAAAAATATAAAAAAGAATTTTTTTACAAAAATCGTATTTTTTTTATTAAGTTTAATGTCTGTTTTCACCATGAAGATAAAATAAAGTCCGAAATTTTTTTTTACCATTATAAAGTATATTACATTAGCTTTAATTTAAGATATATATAAAAGTGTCAGACCTTCCGGAACACTTTCAAAAGTTACGTTGAAAAAGTTCTACTTTCTATATGCATTTTTATGTTTTGAATCCCCCCTGTATTTAGGGAAATGGTCCGATTTAAAAAAACAGTATGTCGAATGAAAGATCTATATAAATACTACTTCTCATAAAAAAATTGTAATGATTCATACATTTTTCAAAAAGTTATAGCATAATAAAGTTAAAAATGGAAAATACAAAATCGAAAATTTTCACACAAAAATAGCATTCGGTAGCCATTTTCACCATGAAGATAAGATAAAGTCCGAAATTTTTTTTTTTCATGATAAAGCATATTACATTAGCTTTAATTTAAGATATATATAAAAGTGTCAGACCTTCCGGAACATTTTCAAAATTTAAGTTAAAAAAATTAATTTTTTGTGAAAAAGTTGTCATTTTAAATCCCCCCTTGTGGGCAGGTTAAGGGTTAAATTTATGAAAAAAATATACCAAATGAAAGGTAATGATATTATGCATCTATATAAAAAAGAATTATATTGATATGTTTATTTTTGAAAAAGTTATGGCACTTTTAAGTAAAAAAAATTGAAAAAATTTCGAAAATTAGCGATTTTTAAATTTGTAATTTTTTTGGAGGTTTCCCCCTTTTACGGGGAACGAGGGAATTTTTTTCAATTTTTAAGGGTAATGTCTTCGACTAGATACGATTTGTGATCTTTTGAC
>NW_026099771.1:14651-15155 GCF_025091365.1 Daktulosphaira vitifoliae | reverse complement strand
TCCGGTGGCGGACTCGCCTCTCGGAGGAAACGAGAGGCGAGTGGACCAGGTCCCTCATAGGACCCGATCGGCTGGACAGGTGGGTGGACCGGACTCACGGTGAGATGACTTATCGTCTCACCCAAGTGATGTCCGGCCACGGCTGCTTTAACGAGTACTTACACCGTATTCGTAAAGCAGCCGCGCCGACGTGGGACCACTGTTCGGATCGCCCGGGAGAGGCTGATAGCACTTTGCACACCCTTCNGCGCTTTGCACACCCTCTTCCGGTGCGAGGCGTGGGCCCAGGAACGGGACTCTTTGGAGTCTCGACTAGGGTCCACGTTTCGAGTCGGGTCCATGGTGGACCTGATGTTGAGGAGCCGGGAGGCGTGGAGGCTTGTCCAGGCGTTCGCCGAATCCATCTTGAAAAAGAAGGAGGAAGCTGAACGCCTGAGACAGAGGCAGCCGCGCCGCCCGGTACAGGAGGACCTAAGGCGCTGGTTTAGGCCGGCGCCTTAGGTA
>NW_026099771.1:10671-13656 GCF_025091365.1 Daktulosphaira vitifoliae | reverse complement strand
AGCTTTAATTTAAGATATATATAAAAGTGTCAGACCTTCCGGAACATTTTCAAAATTTAAGTTCAAAAAATTAATTTTTTGTGAAAAAGTTGTCATTATAAATCCCCCCTTGTGGGCAGGTTAATGGTTAAATTTATGAACAAAATATACCAAATGAAAAGTAATGATATTATGCATCTATATAAAAAAAAATTATATTGAAATNGTAATGATATTATGCATCTATATAAAAAAGAATTATATTGATATGTTTATTTTTGAAAAAGTTATGGCACTTTTAAGTAAAAAAAATTGAAAAAATTTCGAAAATTAGCGATATTTAAATTTGTAATTTTTTTGGAGGTTTCCCCCTTTTACGGGGAACGAGGGAATTTTTTTCAATTTTTAAGGGTAATGTCTTCGACTAGATACGATTTGTGATCTTTTGACGTATCATTGAAAGAAATCGGTTCGGTGAGAGCTGAGAAAAAGTGGTAACAGACACAAAAAAAAACACATCTTAGTATAACCAATACCTTCTCAGCTTCGCATCAAAGCTAAAATATAATACTTGAAATAATAATATACGTTATAAAAAATTATATTTATTCATTTTTGCCCTCCCTTCAAAAAAACTCTTTATATAAATGTGATTTTAAAATTTATTTAAATAAAACAAAAGTCGAACAATTATTTCGAACTGTTACAATAACAAACAAATTATGAAAATGAATCATATAAGAATTGAAAATATTATTTTCCGTAATTTAATTGGATAGAATGTAGTGTAATTAATAATTAAAAATTAAGTTATAACAATATAATTATTAATGTTCGACTGATAGTATGAAACTTTCAATTTATCAGTTTAACATTGGTATTAAATATTGAATTATAAGATATCAAAATAATGTCGGACTAAATCTAAAAATTATATTTAATACTATCATACACATATATATATATATATATATATATATATATATATAATAATTTTGTATAAGCTATTTAAGTATTTTAATTACATTTTTTTTTTTAAGCTTGTAACCTAATTTTAAAAACATTTCCAAAATTTCTAATCTTGTATCAATAAGAGCCATCTTGATTTCCAGATAAATATAATTTGAAGCCCAATTTTGTTTAACAAGGTTGTTGTACCAAATGTTTACCTCCGATGGATATGGCTGTATTGGTCTACAGTTATTTTCCATAAACATAATAACAGAGGAATACAAGTCACCAATAAATTGATCTATATGGTTGTCACTAAATTCACCTGATGAAGCTAAATGATTCACAGTACCTATGATATCATAAACGTTATTATAATATGTCAATTTAATATTCCGTTGAATTTCATCAAATGGAGAAGGCCAATCTATAATGACGTTAGTGAATGTATTGAATTCCTGTATTAGAAATATCTTATACGTTTCTTTATTGTTGGTCTCTTTTTTAATTTCTTCCCAATAACAACTTACATAGTCTATATATTTTAATACTTTCTTATTGAGATTGCAGCTCAACAACATATGAAAATGTCTTGATTTATCGTTCATATTATCGAAATTAATAAAATCACTTGTTCTAAATCCATCAAACAATTGGTTCATGGTAATTTCTCCATTAATTTTATCATAAATATGCACATCCTTTTTAAATTCTTCCCAATATTTGTAGCTGAATAATTTTTGTAAAGCTGGAATATTTATGGAATTTACAAAATCAAATATGAGAATAACAAAAATGTCAAACGATAATAAATATTTAATACGCATTTTCAAATATTAATTTTTATTGATTGTGAAATCAAATTTGGTATTGATAATATATTCAGTATAGAGTGTTGTAATATATACAAAATATGTTATTTATTTTTAAAATTGTTGACAGAATTAATTTTTTAAATTATTTTTAACTTAATACAGCTTTAATTTTTTTTTCGGAATAACATTAATAAATCAGTATTATTTCCTACTTTTTCGTTAAAACAATGTGCCCATAAAATGTTGTAAAATTAGATTTATATATTTTTAGATGCAATAACTAATATCGTATTGTTTTTTTTAATAAAAGCAATTTTCTTAATGATATACGGAGACTTGTTATTATTTCTAAGTTATTAGATAAACAATAATCGATAAAATTATCGAAATTGCGTGTCATTATTAACGTTGGAGTCATTAATTAACAGTCCAGCAAGTACCACACGGCCTATCACGAACGATCCTCAACAAAGCACCGTCGACATCAGCGATACTAACTCTTAGACGTCCGAGAACTATGCCGGACACAGTGTCGCCATCGCAAGCGAAAGTGCGCGATATTGTGCAAAGATTATTGTTATCTGTGTTCGTCTTTTCGGTTTTTTTTTTGCAAATAATCTGTTGTTACTCAATGATGAACGGACCAAGGGTTTTCACCATCAGAACCAATATTGATTACATTATTGCGACCTAAGTCGTGTCAGATAATAGATTTCAACTCAATGTTAAATAATTTTATATTGTTATTTATTAATATGTTGTGTCGTCAACTACCAAAATATAGTATTCCACATTTTTTGTCAACATGTTAATGTATACAGGGTGGCCCACCACTCACTGACAACTTAAATAACTTTTGATCCAGNTATACAGGGTGGCCCACCACTCACTGACAACTTAAATAACTTTTGATCCAGTTAATATTTTTAGCTGATTTTTTTTTTAAATAATAGTTATACGTTAGGTCTATAGCTATATCTCAATAATTAATTTTTTTACATTTTATTAAAAATATTAATTATTTTTAAATTTTAAATAAAATGTAAAAAAAAAATCTAAGATAACTATTTTGTAGAGTAGAATTTAAGAAAAATTTTAGTAAAAAAATATCTTAAAAATATTCAATAGTAAATATTCAATAGTAAATATTCTGTAGCGTTTTGAAGTTTGTGAAAATTTGAAATTTCATATATTATTTTACGGTATTAAACATTGAAATACGTATTGAGAAAAGGACAGA
>NW_026099771.1:1252-10189 GCF_025091365.1 Daktulosphaira vitifoliae | reverse complement strand
GTAAAATTAATACATTCTCAGCTTTGCATCGAAGCTAAAATAATAGGATAGCAATGATATATCTAGAATAGTTAGTAACAGCTAGTTATTAACTTTACAGATGTGCCATCTACCGTACAAAAAACATATTACAATTGCAATCACTTAAACAGAAACGCATTTTATTTATTTATTATATAAAAATTGNACGCATTTTATTTATTTATTATATAAAAATTGTTTACTATTAAAAGTTGAAGAAAACAATAAATTATAACCATAACAGATGACTAAAAATTAATTTAATACCTTGGATTACATATAATTATTGTATCATATTAATTACAGCAGAACATTAGTTATTGGATTACCAACTGAAATTAATGAATTAGGTGTGCAAACCAATAATATTTGTTTGCAAAATGCACATTATTTTGAAAAATACCTAAAAATTAAACTTAAAGGCAAAAACAAATGGGTATTGAATTCTAAATTTTCATAATTTTAATTTACAAAAAATTTTTTGGAATATTTTGAGTTTTGGAAATACGATCCTTAACAAAAACCCAATACAGTGGGGATGTGTCATAATTGGGTCGAGTATAATGATATCTGACAGTGATTAAAATCTTTATTATAAAAAACGCTTCAATATAAATCTATAGATAGTGTTTAATTTTAAAATATTGATGGATTATTCCAAAAGCTACATTTTTATAATTTTGTGATGATGTGCATTTTTTCTATGTTTGTACATAAAAATTTTCTTCTCTCAATAATCGACTTTAATGATCAATATGTAATAAGAACCCAATTTTAATTTATTTAAACTTTTATAATTACTATTAACAGTAAATTTATGAGAGAAACTCAAAATTTTGTTAAAATAATTTCCTTATTATTATATAAATTGGCTGAAATAATGGTAACTAAGGATAATTTTCTGTATAAAAAGTAAAAAACAATATAGCTTGAATTCAGTTCGTTTTGAATTACCGCCCGTGTTTTTCCATAGTGATAATTACGTACCGATTTTTATACGCTTTTTAACAGTATTAATTTCGTTTAAACATAAATTTTTCGGAAACTAAATTTATCGAAACAATGGATTCATTTCTTATTTATTCGGCTATGGCGATTGCTTATTTCTTTATTCCTGTTCCATTTATACAGGATCTCACTTTAGGTGGAATTTTAGTATTCTCGTTTCTCATATACTTGAACAATGAACTTTTCAAGGAGAAAAAAACTGCATCTCTTATTGGAAATTCAATTATGGATAGTAAATCTACTTTGATTGCAAGTCCAAATACTATGCCTATTTTGGNTTTGATTGCAAGTCCAAATGCTATGCCTATTTTGGCAGATATTTCAACAACAGGCCGAAAATTTACAGATGCATCAGCACAAACTGTTGCCGTTGAAACCGAAAAAAACATTTTTTCAAACAATAATACAACTGACAATTCATTTGAAACCGACCTACCAAATAACGATTATGCCGACACTGACTCGCTCTGTCAGCTTCAAAACGCTACAGAGGAGAAGAATATTTCAACCCAAATATGTAACTCGGCTGAATCAACTCAATTCCATACACCGGAGTCCGCTTTAAATGATAGCACAACATCAATTAAACTTAATTACAACATTAATAGCTCCAATAATACTCGCCCTCGTTATGTCCCAAATTACTTGTGGGACAAGAGACACTTTCTGTTTACAAAATTTGATGACGGAATTCTCTTGGATTGTGGTAATAAAAGTTATACTTAGGTAATCTCTAATTGTTTAATGTTAACTATAAAAATTGTTTTAGAATCATTTTATTCTATGTGCCCTGAAATGTTGAGCAAACATATTGCAAAAAGGTGTAAGGGTCACAATGTAGCAATGAACCCATTTTGTGGCGCCGGAGGAAACGCAATACAATTAGCAATGAAATATGAAAAAGTCATAGCAATAGACATTGATCCGAAAAAATTGGAATTTGCTAAAAAAAATGCAGAAATTTACGGTGTGAGAGATAAAATTAAGTTCATTATGGGCGACTTTTTTGCTATAGCTAATGATTTAAAAAAATACAAGCCCGAAGTAATTGTAACTTCAACTCCATGGTACATAAACCACCGAATATACAATTCGAAGAAAAGCGTGNGAATATACAATTCGAAGAAAAACATTTGCACTGACTACGAAAAAGGAGGACGAGCAATCCTCAAATTGGCCAGAAGAATTGCTCCTAACGTTGCAATGCACTTACCAAAAAGTACCAGACGAAATGAAGTAAGTTTCTCTATTTCTACACGGTGCATATTACATTAGTTAATATTTTCATTTCTTTATAGTTGTACAAATTAGGAAAGTACTTTAATAACAATATAGAAATCCAAAAAAATTTTATCAACGGAAAGCTGGATTCTATCACAGCATATTTTGGAAAATTTTACAATATGAACGCATATTATACACAAACTGTTATAAAATTATTCAATCGAAATAAAAAACATAATTAATTTCAAAATAATATTCAAATAAATAATAAAAATAATATGACATTATTAATATGAAAATTAAAATATATTCTTAAATAATTGTATCATATTAAATATTATATTTTATATATTATATTGTATAAACCTAATAAATATTAAATTTTCTTTATAACACTATTAATGTTTTATTACTTTAGTTTAATTTATAAAATTGTCACATATTAAAAACTGCTTTTAATACTATTGCAAGGGACATAAAGCATATAAGCTTCTCTTTATAAATTATCACCATTAGTCTAAAAAAAGACTTTAATTAGTAAAAAATACATTTGTTAGATTTTCAATTTTTCCGATGAAATACAATTTTACTATTGATAAAAATAATATACTTATCAAATTGTAAATCACAACTAAAATATATTAAATCTGGTTTCAGTTTATTGTCATAAAAGTTAAGAATTTTTTTTTAATAGAATTAATAAAAATATTACAACCACTTATCATAATGCCACTACTAGTATTATTAATACATTTTTTTGGATGAATAAATATTTTAAAATCTTGAACTCTTTTTTAATTTTTAAATTGATTAACTAAATTATACTAATGTGTTGAAATATTAGTAAGTAGTTTTCAAATCGAAATTTTAGTTCATTCTAACAGCTGCACATTTATTTACTGGATATTGTATTTAAAAACTTCATTCGATTGATATAAAAATATTAATCATAATTGAATAATTTTGAAATTGGTTCCATTTGTTTTGAGTCTAAAAATAATTAGATTAAAACTTATAAATACTTAACAACACGTTTTATAATTGCGCATTACTATCTCCTCAATTAGTCATAAAGGATTTTCCAAATTAATAATATAAAGTATACATATCTCCAATTTCAATTTCTGGTTTTAATTTGTTGTTTACATCAATTTTTAACAAGTAAATAATATTTATTAATTCATAAATTTTCTTAGATAAATTCTAAACTAAATTCTTAAAAACTATTATTATAATATAATGTTAGTTTTAAATTCTATTAATTTTTCAATAATATTTGTGGTTTATAAAAATAGAGTAATGATTTACTCAAGTTATGATATTGAAAATTTGTTTTTGTATTAATATGATTAATTATATTCCGTATATTTTAGTATATAATTCTATGACTACATATCGTTGAACATTCATAAGTGCTGTATTTAAAATAATAAGATTGAATTTAAATTCAACATATCCATACATTTTTATATAAATATCATTGAAAAAATTGCAGTCATTTTTCTATAATTGAAATCGTTCATTTTCATATTTTATTGGTGACACCTTGAAAAAAATATTTTAATACCATTTCTCAAATAAACTCAAACAAATTTTTGTTACGCCGTTATGCTTTTTTTTTTAGAACAACAGTACAGTGTAATTAATTCAAATCGTGTAAAATTATATTTTATAAGTTTATAAATAACAAAATAGGCTACGTGTTATCTATCACTGTCGTAGTATAAAATTTATTAACAAAATACTGAAAAGATAATTAACTCTCGCAATTAATAAAAATACAATTATTTCTTAATTAAGCCAACGCGTCTTTGAGCGTATATACTGTCGTAATATGCTCAATGCTTTGCATTAAGCATCTTACGATTATCAATGAAAAATGTATAATCTGTATTTTAAATAACTTGTAAACAAACAAATAATTTATCTGTCATAACAAATACAATGTTCAACACAATTTCTTATTATATACATATATGTCAACTCATCTATTGTTAACTATGCTATCAATATAATTATCATGTAATGTATACTTTAAAACAATAAAATATAATCATGAATAACACAAACGGCAATATCCCTGGATATGGGGGTACCTCTTCAGTACTATAAAAAGCACTGATATCCATTGAAAAGAGAGAGAGCCAGGATTACGGCTAAGGCCAGAGAGCCACAGCTCCAGCTAACTAGTTCGTTCTTACGGACTACTATTGCTCCTACATTTTGATCACGGCCCNAGACAGAGCCACGGCTACGGCTAAGGCCAGAGCCACAGCTCCAGTAAGCTAGTTCTTTCCTGCAAACTACTCTTGCTATTACATTTTGATCACGGCCCCGTGCTGCCGTTTGAGTTATTTTATTTTGTTTACTTTATTTATGTTTAAAACTTATTTTGGTCTATAAAGACATTATTACTATAAATAAATAATATTGAGTAAAAATTTGCATTTCTGGTAAATACTTCATTTATCTTCTTGGACATTACAAAATACGAAGGTAAGTCAATTTATATTATTCCATTTATTTAAAGTTAATAATCTGAGTAAAGAACGATAAAGCAATAGATCTATAATCTGCTTTTAATATCAAGAGCTATTTTGCTAGTTTGTTCACACCTGCTACACATACACATTACAGGGTCTCGAGGGTCGGATTACCGCCCCGTGCCTGAAAAGAGTTTAAAAACCTAATGTGTATCTGATTATATTAATAGACACTTCGACTGGGTGTTCGAGGGTCGGATTACCGCCCCGTTACCTCAGTGTCCTATTAAAGGTGTTTACAAGTTTATTAGCTCATATTCCTCAAGAAAGAGAACATGCTTTTATTTCTT
The DNA here is from genome assembly GCF_025091365.1 of Daktulosphaira vitifoliae. NCBI lineage: Eukaryota > Metazoa > Arthropoda > Insecta > Hemiptera > Phylloxeridae > Daktulosphaira > Daktulosphaira vitifoliae. Next base: position 5,103 of record NW_026099771.1, on the reverse strand, counting down.
CATATCTACTTGTCTTTATTGTTCTAAACCCTCGAACCATACGACCCCGATAGAACCACAACATCAGGTTCTCAATATACCCATCATTTATCTTTCATTTTCATTATTTATATTTTACCAACTCTGCCTTCTATATTTTTGAATTATAACAGTACTGATCTATCCTAAATAGAGCAGCAAGTAAATGATCTCTAATCAAGAAAAGAATCTCAATAGATAAGTTGAGAAGAGTCAAATTTCAATTATATTTGTTTGATATTAATTTCTAATCGAGTCATTTTCACTTATCACAAACACCGGAAAATAGCTTATAACGGAATGACGTATTTGATAAGTCCTACTCGATTTTGTTTCTAAGTAAATTTTGAACTTCATATTTGTAACCAGTGAGTAATGTTTTTAACTAGAATAAAAGGTGAGATTATTTTACAATTATTATTAACACAGTTTATAATAAATAATGACTAATAAATAAAAATATGAAATTGATCTTGTTTATTACAACATTTAGGCTTCCTACAGTACTCATAATTTCTAATGTTACATACATTGTGAAACCATTGAATAAAATTTGAAATACTAATATCGAGCAACCAATACTATTAGACACTCGGTCAGTTCTATAAAAATTACACTTAGAAAATATTTATAGTTTTTTTTATCGCAAGAGCATTGATATCAGCAAAGAATAGAGACAAGATCAGCCGACTGGAGATAACGTGTTTCGAACACCATGCTGTCTAGTGTAACGTACGGTAATTTCAAGCTTGAGGGTCGTCTTTCTCTCTCTTGTTCTCTTTCTATCTCTTGTTAATTATCAACATAAAACATTCACAAGCACACGAGCGTTACTTATTCTCGTTGACGTGTCCACGCCGCCTATAATGCACATTATGCATTAAAAATTGCATATCATTATTTGTATTATTTTTGCGCATAATACCGCAGAAGGATTAACGACATGATTGACTATTTGAACAGGCCACGGGGAAGATTTTGCTGATACCACTTCCATTTTATATCGATAGTACGACAATTAAAAACTCGAATTTATGTTTTCCTACAATTCCTAGCCCTGAGGCGTTCGTGATGGCGGTTTCGTTTTATGGCACTGTGTAATAATTTACTGGAGTTAATTTATAATATTTATTGAAATGCCGAACGACTAGTAATATTACAATGCAGAAAACAATAAGTACCACAGATTTGTAATAATATATGCCGCATTATAAACTAGTATTTCAAATAGTAAACTATAAGATTTATATGTATTTTATAAGCCCAAAAGCCCCGACATATTATTATTATACAGAAGAAACTACAATACAATAATTAATTATTTAAAGGTTTCGGGCAACATTCATCCACCAAGTTCGTTTCCAGTACATTTTTTGTTTTAATATTTAAGTAATTAATTTAAAAAAAAATTTTTGTAAAAAGTATTCGCAAAAACAAATCAAGTTTCTCGGAACACAAGACGTGCGTTCTCCGAATGGACATAATATTTGGTTTGCAAGAACTGGCGAGAGAACAATTATTTTGCTTACGCAACCAGATAGCCACATTTGCATTATTATTTAGATATTATTACCAAATTATTATCTGATCACATATTGATGGTTCCTCAGATCTTTCAGAGAGTCTCGGCAAAATTGAGGCGACACCAAAATAAACTATTTTTATTAATACACTTTATATGTCCTGATGTTATATATGTTGAGAAACTTTTTAAGTAATTTACTAAATGGGGATCATTTTATATTTGGAAATTCAACAAATTTAATTTCGCAATAATTTTTATTTTAAGTGAAATTATACCTAATTTTGATCGACTCATTGTATAATATCAAAATTATTTTCAGATTCTAAATTCTTGTCCAAAGTATTGTTATTGTTCCATTGTTACAAATACTATAGGTAAGGCTGCGCAAGGAATATGCGAAGCTGTGTTTCTTTCTTCGCTATTTTCTAAATTATATCTATTTAATTGTTATTTGTTCATAATTAGCGAAGTATTTCCAAAAAATATTTTTTTTATTTCAAAGTGTTTACTGATTTACTAGCGTAAAGTCTTCAATATAAATAATACATAAGTTTTATTTTTCTAGGGAATACAATGGTTAAAACAGTTGATAATGGTTATACTCCCTAAAACACCACTATTCACATTCAAAATAACAGACAAAGGTAATTATAATCGAAAAATTCAATTTTCTTGATGTAATATGAACAATCCCAAAATTTTATAAAGGCCCCACAGAGAAAATTGTCTGAATGAAACACTAATCCTAAACGTGACCCCTCGCAAAACCGTTTTAAAGGGCCTTGCAATCAATTAAATGGCTAAAAAAGGTCCTATTTTTAATTAAAAAACTTCAAAAGTCCGCAAAATCGCTTAACACGAGGCTACGCGATTGCTAGCGCCAACTAAACCTGACTCTGAGTTGAATGCAATTTAGAAATTTTAAAAATAATGCTGGAAAAGTTGTCGAATCAATTGAAATATTAATGCAGAGTTGTGGACATATTCAGGTCATCGAAAAAGTACTGCATCAATAATAAATTATACCTTAGCGAAACTTTATGAATTCCCTAAAAAAATGAACGTAAGTGAACTATTAAACAAACTGAATATTTTCCATATTATTAATGTATGAATGATAGATAATTTAGAATATCGTAGCAGGTAAATTTTGATTGCAGCTAGCTGTGTGTATGTGTTAGAATATTGTCTAATAATTTTAGTATGTTTTATCATTTAACAAATGGTAATATTATTAAAAAATATTACTCGTAAAGTGACTCTAATCTCTTGTAATAAATAATCCTTATAGATGTGTAAAATATTTCACTAATGATTATTAATTGAATTTGATTGTTTACCGTGGAATAAACTTGTCTTATAACTTATATAAACCGAAATAAAATAAAACAAAACCATAATTTTTTAATACACATAATTTCCACAGAATATTTTCACATAACTATAAATGCATTCAGACTGTATTTGAATACGAAAAGACCTGAATGCATTATATTTTTTATTTATATTTATATTTTTCAATATTATGTTTGTATTATATTCTTTGTCCATGTAAAAAGGTGCCAATGTATACAAGACGTGCTGAAGTTTCTCACATTCTGAAAGACAACATTGACTTATTATTAATAATTTTACTATGAACATACATATCAGGTCATTTGAGGTTTTAATATAAATTTTTTACCATAATCTAAAGTGTACGTATTAGCATACACACACACACGTTTATATTATAATATCACAGTTTTTGTAAATTTTCAGAATGATCAAAAAACAAATTAAATTCATACATGTTCTACCACAAGAAGTGATTTGATTTTTATAACATGCTATAAAACTATTAGTCATACAAACATATATGAGAAACACTTATTATATCATTGTCGATAAAAAAAAAAAATGATCAATTTTTGAGGTCGCAGTATATGCGACGATGTATAAATGTTGATCACGTTTCGTATCGATACTTGTATAATAGTTTTTAACCAAAAAACACTATTACAGATTTTAGTATTTATTGATCGATTTCCATTTAAAACCACGTAAATGACCAACAATTTCTGTAACGTTACTAATTTTAGCTTAATGATTGATGATAATCATATAACTAACTGAAAAACCTAAGTTATTTTGACGATAAACTAAACTAGATAAGTTAAAAAGTTAATTATATGAAAATTTTTGAACCGTTGGTTCAGTCTATAATATCACTACTAGGGAGGTAATAAATAAGCGGTGGACGTTTCTAACGACAATTCTTGATAAGCTTGTGAATCACATCTAATACTTTCGCTTGAATAAAATAATC
>NW_026099771.1:0-922 GCF_025091365.1 Daktulosphaira vitifoliae | reverse complement strand
GTATATGATATTAGATTATTTGCTTTTATCTTATTTGCAAAGCTATCATTACATAGTAAGAAACAAATTTTGTCGTTGTATTCGTATATAAGTGTCGCTAAACAATTGGGAGTCATTAAAAAATATCATCATCAGAAAAAGAAAATAGAGTTAATATATTAACATTATATAAGTGGCGTCAAAAAAAAAATCTGGTGAGGTACGTATATATAAAAATAATATTTGTTGAGGCCACATAAAACATTATAATACGTTTCACTATGCCGCCAATGATACTGAGTCCCTCCTAACAGTGCGCGACAACGGTATAACCACTACCACCATTGATAACGGTTCCAGCAACGTTATCAATCAGCCGGCCACCTTACACACACAACATATCACCGTAGATTTTAAGGCTAGATTTTTAAGTTCGGTAGAATAAGTGTGGAATACACAATAAAAGATTTTTGGATTTGTAACATTTTTTATTATTCAATATTAGTTTATAGTGGTCATAAGGGCCTTTTAATAAATTAGTCAGTTTTAGTCAAACCTGTGATACATATCTGAACTGTGATATTTGTGAATTTTTACTGAACTGTTTAAGAGATTTATGTTTTATTATTGAGAAAATTTGTGTATTGTGGTCATGTTTAATTGTATCATATTATAGTTTATGTTTTATTTTTGCGTTATAGAAGCAACTGCCCAGCTAAAGTTTTGTAAGTAGTTGTTTGTATATATATATTTAATTTTGTTCATTGAGTGTCTAGTTTGCTCGTATTGATTGTGTTTTATTGAACAGAATTTAGTAAAATATTTATCCTATTGCTAGCATTAGGCCGAGTGCTCCATGACTATAAGGGTCTTGAGAATATAGTTTGTTAAAAGCCATAAGGGTGATTAGTGAATTATATTGTAGATAAATTATTTTTTCTAT
>NW_026099770.1:0-21697 GCF_025091365.1 Daktulosphaira vitifoliae | reverse complement strand
CGCCCTCCAACACGCAAGATGTCGGATGTGTCTAAAATTGGGTGCAGTGTTTTTAGCTTACTATTTTTATTCATTTCTCGGGCATTTTTCAAGTTGTCAATGTTGGTTGAAAATGCCGTGTGTTGTGATTTTCGTACCCACACGTTTAATCCGTCCTGTACTTCTGATACTGATAATTCACCAATGAATCTTGTTGTTTTTTCTCTTTTACAATTTTTAATAAATCGTAACATGTATGCTGTGACCCGTTGTAGCCGTTCTACTCGTGAAAACCGTTTGAGAATCGTATCGTCCGTCACTTCAGTGCTGATCAAACTGACTTGTTGTATGCGCCGTTCAGGGATAGGCTCTTCGACTTGGGGTTTAGTATTGTTTGGCCATGCGTCTTCTGGATATGTTAGCCACTCAGGCCCACAGAACCAACGTTGGTTTTCAGCCAATTGTGAGGCAGAAATTCCCCGACTAATAACGTCGGCTGGATTATCCTCTCCTTTGACATATAACCACTCACAACCCGCCGTTCGGTCATGAATTTCGCCTACACGATTTGCTATAAATGTTTTCCATGATCGACTACCTTGTTGGTCAGTTATCCATGTTAATGCCACAGTAGAATCACTCCATAAACAGCAACGATTAATTTTCACCACACCCTTTAGTGCCGTCTTTACCTTGTCAAGTAGTCTGGCACCCAGTAACGTGGCACATAATTCTAAACGTGGTATAGTAGTGTTTCGTAATGGGGCTACACGTGATTTCGAACATAACAGTTGACAGTACACGATTGAGTCATCGTTTGTCGAGCGTATATATACACATGTGCCGTATGCCAACTCGGACGCGTCGCAAAATACGTGGATTTGAATGCCTTGCTTCGTAGAGATAGTTGACCGTCTAGGAATAGTAATATTGTTTAATATTACTAAACCTTTACGATATTTTATCCACTGCTTGGTGTATTCGAGCGGCAATGGGCTGTCCCATCCTGTGTTGAGGCGCCATAAAGATTGAATAAAAATCTTTGCTGTAACAATAATGGGACCCATCAATCCCAGTGGGTCAAATAACTTAGCGATCTCTGAAGTGACGACTCGCCTCGTCACTGTTTTCGCTGGTTTCCATTCCGTGACCTTATAGTGTAAACTATCTGTCACTGGTACCCAATTCACCCCAAGTGCCTTAGTGACCATATTGTCCGAAAAATTTAACTTGTGAATGGTACCCTTTAGATTTTCTGGTAAATGACTCAACAGGCTAGTATGGTTAGCACACCACTTTCGTAATAGAAAACCGCCTTTTTCGCATAATGAACTAACATCACGTTGCAGGCGTCTAGCTTCTGTCAGTGTGTCAGCTCCGGTTAATAAATCATCAACATAAAAATCACGTTTTATTGCTTGGGCAGCGACTGGTAAGCTATCACCTTCATCTTCGGCAAGCTGATGCAAGGTTCGGACAGCCAAGTACGGCGCAGCCGCTGTACCATATGTTACGGTGGTCAAAACATACGTCTTTAATGTTTCGGTGGGTCGATCACGCCATATGATTTTTTGTAACTGCTGGTGCGGTTCGCATATTTTAACTTGTCGGTACATTTTCTCAATATCCCCTGTTATAACATAGCAGTGTAGCCGGAACCTGATTAGAATATTGAATAGATCCTCTTGAATTGTGGGGCCGACCATCATTGATTGATTTAGTGAGATTCCCGTTGTGCTTTTTGCTGACGCATCAAAAACCACGCGTAGTTTGGTGGTGGTACTCTCTGCCTTAATCACACAATGATGTGGCAAGTATGCTTCTGGTAATGTCCGTCTTATCGATTGTGTCTCTTCATACATATGACCCAATGCCTCATACTCCTTCATAAACAGTGTATAGGCCGACTTTGTCTCTGGACAGGATTCTAATCGTTTTTCTAATGCATAGAACCGACGGATTGCCATTGTTTTCGTGTCGCCAAGATTTTTCAAGATTTCGTTGCATAGCGGTAAATTTACTACATACCGTCCGTCTGTATCTCGCCGTGTTGTTTCTCTATAAAATTTGTCACACGCTGTTATTTTTGAGTTTTGTATCGTCATGTCATTATGTTCTTCAAGCTCCCAGAACTTACGCAAAAGTGTGTTTAAATCTTCGTCTGGCTGTGTAATCGCGGTGAAACACTGAATATTTGTTTCTGTATTTTCATTACTGTTTACGCGTCCCGCAATTACCCAACCAAACACCGTATTTTGCAACGTAATAGAGTCCGATAATGTAACATGTTCTCCTCTGAGCAATGTGAAGAATAGTTCTGCGCCTATCAGCAAATCTATATGACTCGGCTCATTGAACTTCGGATCTGCGAGTTGAATTTGACTAGGAATCGGAACAGACGCTAACGGTACACGTGCTATTGGTATACGATCTGTCACATCCTTCAGTAATACAAACGATGTACGCTGTTTGTAGGTCGAATTTGTTGCCTGAATTTGACAATGAACGCGACCTAAGGCCCCGTTCGAAGAATTACCAATTCCGAAGATGGTGAGATTAGTTTTTTCTTGATAGAGTTGTAGTGAATTTGCCAACCGTCTCGTCATAAAATTAGACATCGAACCAGAATCTAGCAGTGCTCTGGCCATACAAGACTTACCGGTTTGTGTATTTACAACACGAACCATCGCTGTAGACAGCAAAACCGATCCGCCTTCAGCTTTTGCTACATTTGCTACAGTTTTCTCTGCCTGGGCCACTTCATTGTTTCGGTGAATAAGCGTGTTATGACCCTTTCCACACAATTTGCAACTGCCATTTTTGCAAACTGCAGCATAGTGGCCTGGTCGAAGACAGTTTAGACACAACCTGGCCTCACGAATTTGTTGAACTCTCTCATCAATTGTGCCTGTTGCTAATTTTTCACACTTATACACCCAATGATTACCCTTACAGATTGGACACGACGACAGTTTTGTTGTCGTCTGTAAGACCGCAGTTTGACGCCTTTTTGCCGGCTGTGCTTCTTTGTTAGATACAACAAATGCCTTTGACCATTGACGCCTTCTCTCTGGCTCCTTTGGTTTGTCCCGTGAAGTTTCCGCGTTGGACTTAATATGACTAGCCGCCTCAACAGATTCTAAAATCAAGCACCTTTTGTCGAGAAAATCTCCGAACTCACTTATTGTTGGCGGCTCGTCGTCAGTTCGTGTACATTCCCATTCACGCAGAGTAACTGCATGTATTTTGCTAGTCACTAAATGAATTAATATGGCGTCCCACTTGTCCGTTGGCTGTCCTAAAGATGACAAAGAACGAATGTGACTATTTAAGTTGTTGACTAATTCTCGAAGACCTCTTGCAGTTTCCGTCTTCTGCTCTGGCAACTTGAACAACTCCGCAACGTGAGTGCCTACAATTAACCGCCGGTTTTGATAACGTTGACAAATTGAACTCCATGCGATTGAATAGTTGTCATCAGTTGTTTCTAATGACATTATTACCTTTCCCGCTTCTCCCTTGAGAGCTGCTCTTAGATGATGAAACTTTTCTATTTCGTCAATATCCTTGTTGTCATGAATCATTGAGCGAAATGTGTCCCTGAAAGTTAACCACTCATCATAGCGTCCACTGAAAGTAGGCAGTGGTATAACAGGCAGTTTCACTCGTCTATTAGTTGTTGTCTTTGAGCTGGAACTCTGACACCCTTTTGCTGAACTAGTTTCAGCAAAATTGGCCATTTGTGCTGATATAACTGATAATAATTCAAAAACCTGATCGTCGACACTACGTCTTATGACAAACTGCTCGTCATCTTCAGCAATGTCTTCAATTTTGTTTTGAATTACTTCAAATTCTGCTTGAAGCTCACGTAATTTTTCATAACGATGCTTAAGTTGAGCATGGCCCACTTCTGTACGATCGTTGAATTCATGTACATAAAAACTCATAGATTGAATTTGACGCATAACTCGATTACGCCGTTTCACAGCCTTCTCAAAAGCTGTCTCTGACATGTTATCCGGTCCGAAGGGCCAATGTTAATGCTCGTGAGTGGACTGTAATCATAAAATAATAAAAAAACAGAGTATGAAGCTCTACCATGTGTAAAATATATCAAATGTCATTATAACCTAACTGCATGAGTAACCTACGCTGATTAACAAGTAATACTATATGCGTTATGTCGTGTAGCTTAATTTGTGAGTATTGCGTAAATAGCCCTTAACATGTCGTGATATCCGCAGAGTACCATCGACATATAACAGTAGAGTACCGCCTTGCACGAGTACCCTAGACGTCAATCGACCACCGCAGTGCGCCGACAACGATTACTAAAAGAACAATAGAACACTCGCTCTGAGCCAGTGCCCTTAAACGTGTCATGGTATCCGCAGAGTACCGATGGCACATAACAGTAGAGTACCGCCTTGCACGAGTACCCTAGACGTCAATCGACCACCGCAGTGCGCCGACAACGATGACTATAAAACAGAAATAATTAAAATACAGTTAAGGTACCACACTCTAATTATTTCTTTCTGATTATGTAAATTATGCCCAATGTAGCTGTGCGCAGGTGAACTCATGCAGTTAACTTATTTAGAATTGCTCTAAATAATATTGTGTTATGTGTAAATTTGTCTATTGTAGACAAATTTATTCTATGCAATAAAATAAAAAACAAACTTACTTACAGTGAATGGTCAAACACAAATTGACTTGCTTTATTTAAGAAAATAATTTTTAACAAAAATAACTAAAGAAATATGTAATATTTAAGAGTGAAATATCTGCTGCGACCTTCTTCTTCTACTGGGTTCTGAAAAACTGACCGTCGTTGAGACTACAAGCCACCCTCATTACCTTTCCCTGGTAGGTAGTACCGATCCCTTCTGTGACGCTAGGCAGCAGGTCAACCGGTCCGAACTACCTGCCTCTTTGTTCGCCGACACTCAGTTTACATTAATTTAATTTTTCTTATTAGAAGAGAGTAATCTAGTCTATCTACAAGCAATTTACAATTGAAGCAAGATCAAGGCATTTTTTTATATTAAGTAATTTGAATAAAATTATTTAAATACATTTATCTGTTTGTTATTTATGAGACCATTTACTAACATTAATTATAAAGAATAAATTTGTGATTATGTGAACAGAATTGTAAAATTGCTCATAGAAACATATAATCCAAGAAATCTGAATTTTATTATTTTTATTTTAATTTTACCTTTTATTTATTCCTCTACCTCTTCATCCTTCGACATTCATTTCTATAACAGTTATAGTTACTGTTCTTGCAGCTTCTGATTCCTCTCTTCTCATAACACGACCAAACCATCTAAGTCTATTTTCTGTCATCTTATCCTCGGTTGATGCTACACATAAACTTCCTCGTATATGTTCAATCCTTATCCTATCTTCTCTAGTCCTTCCACTCATCCACCTAAGCATTCTAATTTCTATTACACTCATTCTCTTATTTACTATCTTGTCAACCGCCCAACACTTTAACCCATACATCATAACTGGTTTCACTACAGCCTTATAGAACTTATCTTTCTTCATCATTAGAATTCTCTTATCGCATAACACATCAGAGCTTCTCTCTACTAGAAGACCCCTAACTTAATACTGTGTCTTACATCCTCGTCAATACCGCCATTCTTTTACACAACTGATCATTAATACTTAAAACTTTTCATCTCTCCTGTTTAATACTTGAAGATCTTGGTCAAAACCAAGTTAGACAATTGTTTTATTTCAACGTCAAAGTAAGTTATATTTACAGAATTACACATTGATTAGTATTTACTGTTCAAAAAGTGCTCCCGAGCTTAAAATTGATATTTTTAAACAGCAAAATCTCATGAATAATTTGTTCAATTTTAAAAGTATTTACGTTTTAAATAAAATTACCAAAACGAAAAAAAAAGTAATGGTTGCCATTTAAATTTCTTAGTTAGGGTAGATTTCTACTTTTTTACATTAGGGTTGAAATTTAATTTTAATCGTAAATAATGCATTTAATTATTGAATTGTTATAACTAATTATATTTTTATAAAATACAATTTATACATATATATTATATATATACTTCATGTAAAATGCATGTATATAACACTGGACATAAAATAAAATGTATTTATATCTCTGGACATAGACATATTGTAACTATAATTGTTTTTAATTTTAGTACATATATATACACTATGTAACTTATTGAATTTTTGTGTATTGTAATAATACTAAGTAGTATTATTGTAGTACTACAATTAAATTTTCTATCGAGTGCATGACGCAATACATAAGTCATACTTAAAAAAATATGTTATTTAGTAATATTATAAATACTTATCTAAATATTTAAATAAGTACTGACTGAATAATTTTTTTTAATGGTAGAAATTCGTTTATCTCTATTATATGCTGCGGTATGTACTTTGATGTTTTTGTAATCGGCTTGCCGTGTGATAATGAGTATCATTATTTACATGATATAGCACCGCAAAATTTCGATCACCCGTTCCGTACAAAAACTCCGTATTTGTGTTTTTCAGAATAAATGTACGTGTCCATAGAATAGTGATTTAATATGCTGGCAATTTCTTCATCTGATAACCAATAGTCTGGGACGTCTTTTATTTATAATAACACAAATAGATCACAAAGTGTTATTTTCCTTTGTTTAGATAAGCTAATTGCATTGCAGTTGCATGCAATGCGCAATTGTTGTCTTCTGCAACATTTTCGCCCATTTGATATTTTTCGAAGACTTCCCGTAGTTTTGCTAAACGTGTGTTGTCAGCAAATTTATTCTGTGCGGCTATTTGTGTTGAGAGAGTAGAAATAACTGTCTTACTGTTTACGTTATTTGTATTGTTCTTTTTTATTGCTGCATGGTCGGCGTTGTATATTTTCGTAGTTATANTATTGTTCTTTTTTATTGCTGCATGGTCGGCGTTGTATATTTTCGTAGTTATAATATTTTTTATGATCATCAAATTTGAATTAAAGTTAATATCAGCCTTATTATTGAATAGAAATCTATTTCCCGATATGAGCGAACTTATTAAGTTATTTACAACATAGAAGTCTATATAAAACTGCTCGTTCTCAATGACGATTTGAATAATAGTTTTTCCTATTAAATCCAAGGGCTTGTAATCTGCTACGGTTATTAGCATATTTTCAACCTTTTTTATGTTGTATTCTTTAGCTAATTCCGCGTTTAATATGTTTAGATTTGCCCCAGTATCTATAGTGACTGTTATTTCTGCTTGATTTAATGTGGCTATGATGTACAATGCTTTTGCGCTAGAATATTGACTTGTCGATTGTACGTACTCAATCTTATTGCTTTTATTAACTTTATTCATAATATTTTCTGACTAATGTGTTTTTATTTTTGAGTTTGCTAAGGTTGAAGGTGAACGTATGTCCTTAGCGTGAGCGTTTAACCTAAAAGCTAGTTTTTTTTAGTTGCAATTCTTTGCTGTGTGATTTTGGCATAATTGACACTTTGCGTCATCTGCTTCCTTTTTTCTGGATCTGCAGACACTTGCTTTGTGGCCGTATTTCTCACAAATTTGGCATTGAACTATTAATATTTTGTTACGGAAACAATTCTCAGTAATGTGGTTAGTCCTGTTGCAAATATCACATTTTCTGTTTTTGCCGGACGTATTGCCATTAAATTTTCTTACTGTTTTAGTCCGTGATTTATGAAAATCTAATAGTTCTTTGACTTGCTTTTTTAATTGCTCTAGCTCAACTTCTTGTTTTTTATTTGACATGTGCTGGATTTGCTCCTTAAGAATGTCTGTTGTAATTTCTGAACTAGATTTACTATTATCGCCTTCTATGAGAAATTCTGTAGTCTCCCATTTTCTTATATTCTTTTTTAGACTGTCCAAGGTATCATTGTCCAACATCGATACCATCCTTAAAATGTCGGGGCGTAATCCCTTCATAATAAGATGTACTTTTTCTTTTTGTGACATGTCCTTGTTTATACGTAAGCATAAAGCTTCAGCTTCATTTAAATAAGAGCTTAAGGATTCGTCCGGTTGTTGATGGCGTTTTTGTAAGATCATTCTTATCATGTCCGTTTGAGTTGTTGGCTAAAATTCCAACCTTATTTTATACTCTAGATCTTCCCACTTGATTTGGCCGACGGTGTTTCTTCTATATTTTCATAGAAGTGTAAAGCCGTACCTTCCAAGAAGGCTGGTAAAAACTGAACTTTATCTTCATCGTTCCATTCATTTATGATACTGGCTCTCTTGTATCGCTTAAGAAACAGGTCTATGCTTTCGTGAATTTCTCCCCTAAACTGACCTGGCTTAAAGAATGGCTTTCTACGGTTCTTGTTGTCATCATTAGCCATGTATTCTTCCTTGGCCATCAAGTGTGGATAAGTTGGCTTAATAATAATTTTTCTTATACCATAACAACAACCCTAACGTAATATATACGTTACCTTTGTTGGGCGCCACTCTGTCGTAACACAATAAAATAAAATGTATGTCTATTGATAGTCATAATTGATAATAAATAAACCGTCACTGTGATAGCAATATAATAAAAAACCAATTAGCTACCTGTATTTCTTTCAACGATACGTCAAAAGATCACAAATCGTATCTAAGATACTGCTCTTAAAAAATTCCCTCGTTCCTTGTAAACGAGAGAATCCTCAGCAAATTTATATTTATATAATCAGAAAATATCGACATTTATAAAATTTTTATTCTTAAAACTGAATAAAACAAAATTATATTTTTTTAAATATTTATTTAGGTATTTCCCATTCGTTTGGAATAAACTTTTTGAAAATTTGATCCTGTATCTGCTTACAGTGAGGGTTTCTTTTGCACAAAAATTTAACTTTTTCAACTTAAGTTTTGAAATTGTTCCGTGATTACTCCGAGAATTAAACATATGTTAAATTAAAGTTGACACGACTTACGTCGCAAAAAAGTGGTCGACACTGGTTTGAGGGTAGAGACCCGTGGGCCGTTTATTAAATGAGCGACAACAGATTATTTTAACAAAAATAAAACAAACCGAAAAGATAAACACAGTAATAATAATCTTCGCATAATATCGCGGCACTTTCGCTGGCGTCGACGACGCGATGTCCGGCGTAAACCTTGAACGGCAAAATGGTTAGCAGAGTTGTAGGCGACGGTGCGCGGGTGCGGTTCGGTTGGTCGGCGTTGTCGCATTCACAACAGGAGGAAGACTCTCGCACCATTTGCGGCGGGTCGTCGTCGGCCGTGCGGCATTTGCTGGACTTTGCACCGTAGCGTATAATACGCGGCGTTGGTCAGTCAAGTACTCATAGTAGGGCGACGGCTGAAGAAGGTGGCACGAGTCGCGGGGCATCGTGTATAACGAAGCGACGCGGACCGTGTCAAAGTATATGTTACGAAATATATGTTAAAAAAATTGTTTTGATACCTTATCTATTCGATGTGCAAATAGCTCCGTATTTTAAAAAACATGCTAATTTTGTGTTAAAACTTTCGATTTCATATTTTATTTTTTCGACTTAATATTACTTTAATTTTTTGAAGAATGTATGTATCAGTAAAAATTTATTGTAGAAGTGGTATATACATATTCCTTTAAATATTTTTTTACTATAATTTTTAATGATGTATGTAAAGAAGGCTACAGTGATGAGGTCAGTGATTTTAATAAATGTTATGTGAATGAAATTTACATTGAATGATATATAAATATAATACATGAATAATTACTTGGTAGAGTGATTAAATTTAGTATGAAATTTATATGGAATAATTTAGTGTTGTAAATTTTACTGACAAGTATAAAAAGTTACAAAGTTGTTGTAACAAGTAATTGATTTAATGTTAAACATCCGATTACTCTTAAAATAATATTAAGAAAATTATTTTTAGTATAACTTGATTTTATAAACAGATTCTTCAGTAAATAATGTAACAGATCCATCATAACGAACAAAGAGAACAATAGAATCCCGTTTTCTTATTTAACGAACACATTATACAAGGCGAATTTTAAATGTATGTATTTTANACGAACACATTATACAAGGCGAATTTTAAATTATGTATGTTCATAATCAAATAAATAATGATCTAATTAAAAAATGGTTATTAAAAGTAATATTTTAAACAGAAATTGTGCATAAAAAACCTTTTTGACATTTTTTAGTTTTATACATTTCTCAATTTATCAATTAAAATAAAATTTTTAATTTATCCTTTATACCCTATAAAATACAGACAATAAACGTTTTTCTTGTTACATTATCAAAATAAATTGTTTGTTTAATGAGTTTTTAATTCGCTTACTAATTTTTTCAATTAGTGAAACTCTGAAATAAAATAACTGAAATAAAATTTTATACACAAAACAGACTTAGTTATTCATTTAAAACCAAAACAATAATAATTTTGTATAAATATTGAGATTAGTATGGCAAATAGGTATAAATTTTATAGTGTTTTTAAACAGTATTTCNGGCAAATAGGTATAAATTTCAAAGTGTTTTTAAACAGTATTTCTTATAAAAACTTATTTCATAATTCAATAATAACGTTATAAGCAATTCAAGTATATCTTTCGTATTTCAAATTCGAACTTTATATTATATATTTTTAATCGATAAAAAAATTTATCCAACGTTTTTCTTTCAAATTCAGTTATTTCTTGTTTAAATGTTTTTTGATACAAATGTAGTTCTGAAGCTATGGATGACTTTGAAGATAAAAGCTTAGCCTTAAGTTCTGCAATATGCTTACGATTTTCTTTAGTTATAATATGATCTTGAATGTTATACAGCAGTCGTCTATCAGGTTCTTGGCATCGTCGAAGATACCAAAAACGTGCCATGAATTCTTCGTCAGTCATACCATTCTTTAAACTATCCTTTAAACGACCAAACTCTATTTCAGTAAGGGCACGAAATCGGAACATGGATCCTTTATCAAATTCACAATCATCCAAATTAACTATAAATATTTTAATATATTATCTATTAATAATTTTTCTATAACAGTATAAATTAAAAAGTTAATTTAAATGCACATGAAATATGTTACCTACCTAAGTTTTTAAAACCGTCTATATATTTATTACAAAAAGGACATATCCGTTGAACTCTTGAGAATTTATTTGCGCAATAGTTTCCTATAATGTGACCACAGGGGGATAAGGTAACTGAGTTTGTCTCTTGTTGGCAAAAAGAACATGACAAATCTATACAAACGCTGCATGTTAAAATTATATAGATAGTTTGAATTGTCAAAGTTACACCAAATATTTCTTTGATATTAATAATTATTTTAACAATAATTGTTTATTATTATAATAAATTAGTTAATTTAATTACGACTGTAAATAATAAAAGTTATGATATTTTAACCGAAAATCGGTAATTAAATATTTTATTATAATCTCAATAAATTTAGTTATTACCAAAATTATTTATTTATCATATTTATTGTAATTAAATAAATAAATATATGCATATTTTCCATTACCTTCTGAATTATTTACTGGATTATCTATAAATTAAACAGTTAATAAATTTCACTATTATTATATACATGGTTATTTTATTTTCTTATAAGAAACATATGTATTAAACTAACTTATAAAATAGAAAATGATTTAAAATATTATAATTAATCTATAACAATTTTTGAACGAATATATTTCGTCCACATTATGACTTCCGACTAGGTACCAAAAATAGCCTTCTCACATATTTGTTATCAAGTGTGTTAATGATATGGTTTTAATGTTCATTTTCAGGCTTATATCATGTTTTTTAGCGTATGAAATTCACAGTTCTATAAGTCTACATATTAGCCTGTTAATGCATTTGATTAAATAAATACATATAAATATGTTTTCAGTTACCATTAGATATATCTGCAGCATCCTCTATAAATTAAACAGTTGATTAATTTAACTATTATAATAAAACATATTTAATATATTTGTCTATTTTATTTTACTTTAATTAATATTGACATTAAATATGATGAATAATTTTAATTAAAATATTATAGTTTAATGAGTAGTATCAATAATTTGAAATATAAAAACAAAATTTAACTTAAATTTCTATTAGAATGTGAATAATAGTTAGTAAAATAATATTTCGGTTATATACAAATAAATTTCGAATTACCTTTTATTGTATCATTTAGGTTATCTGAAATTTAATATGTTTAGTCATAAAGTTATAAGTTTTCTTAAATTTGGAAATACATAATTTGTATTTTATAAGATATAAATATTATTTTCATAATAATATGTTGTTCCGTACATAATTACAAAATATAATGTGTGATTATTTTAATCATAGTTACTAGATTTCCCTTAAGATAATGTTTTTTTGAAAATTAATGTTTGCATTTTGTTAGTTACATATGTATCTCATAACTGTTGTAAAATGATTTATAGATCCATATCTTATATTTTATAGGGGTGTCAACTTAATTTTTTAATTGGAAATATATGTATTAAAATATCTTATAAAGTAGAAAATGTTCTAAATAAGAAAATCATTGTTCGATTACAAAATTTTAACCATTACTTTGGAAGTTATTAGTATATAAAATATAGTTTGGTGGAGAAACTTAAATGGTGTTATTTTTATTTTTAGTCATTTCTCGTCTGCACTCTTCCTCCTAGGTACTAAAATAGAGAATATTTGTAAAAAACATTTACCCCTATCAAAAATTTGGAAGGAAATTCACAGCCTTATAGGGGTATAAATTAGCCTGTTAATGCATTTGATTAAATAAATACATATAAGTATGTTTTCAGTTACCATTATATATTNAAGGTTTACCCTATTTACGCGTGAACGTGGGAATTTTTTTCAATTTTTGTGGGTAATGTCTTCGACTAGATACGATTTGTGATATTTTGACGTATCGTTGAAAGATATCAATACGATGTGAGCTGAGAAAATGTGGTAAGAGACACAAAAAAAAAAAATACATCATAGTAAAACTAATAACTTATTTAAAATTTTCTATATATACATGTGATTCTGAATATTTGCCAGACAAATGTTCCTTTTTTAGCTTCATTATATTATTGCGATCATCGCGAGTTATTATTTTTTTAATGAACTTCAACATTTCATTATTAAGTTCTTAGGAGCCTCAAAGGTACCAAAAACGTGCCATAAATTCTTTGTCAGACATAATATTCTTAGTATAAGTTACTAAACGATTTAGCTCGTTTTCAGTAAGGCCATGTAATCGGTACGGACTTAGACTTTCATCATTATAATAATAAATCATGGTCTGTCAAATGAACTAAAAATGTATAATTTTAATATTTAATTATTAAACTATTTTTGAAAAAAAATAGTTTAATGAAAATAATGAACTGATTTATACATGATTTTATCGACTACTGTAGTTTAAAAAGCTTGTTACATAGGATTTGTCCTATATGCATGCATACTGGACAAATTATTGATCCTTTTTATAATTTATTTGTGCAATAGTATCTTGTCATATGATGACATGAGGATATGGTAAAAAATTTATAATGATCCGTACATTTTTTAAAGAGTTATGGCATTAGAAAGTCAAAAATAAAAAAACCAATTTATTTACAAAAATTGTATTTTATTATTAACTTTGATGTCTGTTTTCACCGTAAAGACGAAAAAATGCCCGAAATATTTTTTTACATAATAAAGTACATTACATTAGCTTTAATTTAAGATATATATAAAAGTGTCAGACCTTCCGGAACACTTTTAAAAGTTGAGTTGAAAAAGTTGTCATTTTAAATCCTCCCTGTGGGCAGGTAAGGGACAAATTTATAAAAAAAATATACCAAATGATAGGTAAGGATATCATGCATCTATAAAAAAATTTTTTATTCATTTGACCATTTTTTAAAAAGTTATGGCAATTTTAAGTAAACAAAAATTGAAAAAATTTCGAAAATTAGCGATTTTTGAAATTGTAATTTTTTTGGAGGTTTCCCCCATTTACAGGAAACGAGGGAAATTTTTTCTATTTTTGAGGATAATGTCTTCGACTAGATACGATTTGTGATCTTTTGACGTATCATTGAATGATATCAGTTCTGTGTGAGCTGAGAAAAAGTGGTACCAGAAACAAAAAAAAACACATCATAGTAAAACCAATACCTTCTAAGCTTCGCAACGAAGCTAAATAGTATTAAATATAATTGTTTTTTATTTACTTTCGTAAGGTTACCAGTAGTATTGATATGGCGGGTTATGGACTTTAATCAAAATTGTCCGTTACAATGTGCTTTCTCAACTTTAACTAAGTCTCGTGCATTCCTTAGTTTTAATTATTAGCTGATTTAACAATAAGATAACAAATGGTCTATTAGCTAGTTGTGTTCTTAAGTTAGTTATTTTGAATAACGATCTAGTAAAATAAATAAATTATTTTGCTAAATAATTAACAAAAAACCAATAACGACAATTAGAAAATATGTTGATAAAAAATTTATCTTATTTAAAACAAACATAAATTTATGAAATAACTATTTCAACCGATTACTCTTATATTCAATTTGTTAAAAATTAGTTTTTTAATATATTTAAAATTAGTTTTTATTTAATTATGTTATCAATTTTACTTACACAGAAGTTCTTAATTGATAAATAAGTAAAAGGGATGAAAAATTGCTATAGTTTTTTCAATGCTGAATTAGGGGAATGTCTAGTAAGTATTATATTTAATAACTTTTAATTATATAAAGAAGTATCATAATTTAGTTGTAGGGAATGTGCATTGGAAGAGTTTTAAGTGTTCTATTCAAACCAAACATTATTTTATGTAATATAATTAACTATTTTTGTGTTTCGTGACAAAAAATAATTACAAATAAATAATAATACAATAAACATCTTCACTAAGAATCTTAAAAAATAAATAAAAACATAAAACCTTCTTTAGCTTTACATCGATTTATTGATAAATACAGACATTGACGATATTTTTTTTTGTTTCTTTTACATTTTTGTTTAATAAGTTTTTTATTCATCGAAGAAACATAACACATTGATAAGCAACAAACCAATAAATCATTAACTAAAAAATTTTTGTGAAAATGTTTTACATGAAAACTAATTTAGGAAATCTATAAATAATTACGTATAAACGAAATCAAGGTAATTCTTTCGTATGTTAAGTTCGTATTGTATATAATTATTTTGGAATCCTGTATAAAATGCACATAGCATAATACATTCTTTATCAATTAATTCTTGTTTAAAATGATTTTTGTACACATCAATTTCTGAAATTTCGCCTGATAAAAGTTTCTCTTTTAGTTCCGCGATATATATACGATCCTCATCAGTTATAATATGACGTCTAATGTCCAGCAGCAAAGATTTAGCAGGTTCTTGGCAACGTCGAAGGTACCAAAAACGAGCCATAAATTCCTCGTCAGTCATGTCATTCTGAATTTTAGACTTTAAATTATTTGTTTCGTTTTCAGTGAGGACACGTAATCGGAACGGGCTTTGTTTTTCAAATTCATAATCTGTCAAAGTATCTAAAAATATAGAATTTTTAAATATTAGTTATTTATCATTTTTCCAAAATAGTGTAAATTAAAAAGTAAACCTAAATACATATGATTAATGTTACCTACATAAGTTTCCAAAATTTTCTATCTTTCTTTTACAAAAAGGACATTCTACGTCACCTCTTGAGAATTTATTTGCGCAATAGTTTCCTACATTGTGACCACAGGGATAGATGGTAACTGAGTTTATCTCTTGTTGGCAAATATGACATGACAAATCTATACAAACGCTGCATGTTAAAATTATATAGATAGTTTGGGTTGTCAAAGTTAAACCAAATATCTCTTTGATATTGATTATTGAATTGACAATAGTTGTTAGTTAATTTATTATGACTGTAAATAATAAAAGTTATGATATTTTAATTGAAAATCGGTAATTAATTATTTTATTATAATCTCATTAAGTTTAGTTATCACCAAAAATTTATTTATCATATTTGTAATTAAATAAATAAATGTATATTTATTTTCAATTACCTCCTGAAGTATTTTCTGCATTATCTATAAATTAAACATTTAATAAATTGCACTATTATCATATACATGACTATTTTATGTTTAATTGTTATATTATTATATTATTATTTTATATTTTATTCCTTAAACGGAAAAATATGTATTAAATTGGCTTATAAAATAGAAAATGATGTAAACTTTCTCGTTCACACTCCAACTTCCTGAGGTACCAAAAATAGAACTATTTATAAAAAAATTTAGCCTTCTTAACNATATTAGTCATTTATCATTTTTCCAAAATAGTGTAAATTAAAGAGTTAACCTAAATACATATGATTAATGTTACCTACATAAGTTTCCAAAATTTTCTATCTTTCTTTTACAAAAAGGACATTCTACGACACCTCTTGAGAATTTATTTGCGCAATAGTTTCCTACGTTGTGACCACAGGGATAGATGGTAACTGAGTTTATCTCTTGTTGGCAAATATGACATGACAAATCTATACAAACGCTGCATGTTAAAATTATATAGATAGTTTGGGTTGTCAAAGTTAAACCAAATAACTTTGATATTGATTATTGAATTGACAATAGTTGTTATCATTAGTTAATTTATTACGACTGTAAACAATAAAAGTTATGATATTTTAACCGAAAATCGATAGTTAAATATTTTATTATAATCCCAATAAATTTAGTTATCACCAAAAAATTTATTTTTCATATTTATAATTAAATAAATAAATGTATGTATATTTTCAATTACCTTCTGAAGTATTTTCTGCATTATCTATAAATTAAACATTTAATAAATTGCACTATTATCACATACATGACTATTTTATATTTAATTGTTATATTATTATATTATTATTTTATATTTTATTCCTTAAACGGAAAAATATGTATTAAATTTGCTTATAAAGTAGAAAATGATGTAAACTTTCTCGTTCACACTCCAACTTCAACAGTTAATAAATTTCACTATTATTATACACATGGTTATTTTATTTGCTTATAAGAAACAAATGTATTAAACTAACTTATAAANTATGTTTACTTAAAAATAAATAAAGATATTCCAAAGTTTTAGTTATACACAACTGTTTTTTTAAATTAATATTTAACAATTTTTACCAAATGTTACTTATATCTGATTTTTTTAATTTTACAAAAAACTTTTGACCATACAAAAATTTATACGACACTTTAAAATTGAAATTTTTACAATATCATTAAAGTTTGAGTTTAGAGTGTTCCGTGTTAATCATCATGCCATATAAAATTCAAATTTTGTAAATTTTTTTTTAAACTTATAAGAAAAATTCCCAGTTATCATTACTCAAATTTAAAACTTCAATATTACGTAGTTCGTATTCTCAGTAAAACTTACAATACTAAATAATTCCATATCAAATTCACACAAAACTGAACTGATTAAGAAATGTTCTCATAACTGACTAAATTAATTTATATACCTAATTATTTATGATACTTATTTTACAAAATTGTATAAATTGTAAATTTTAATGCAATAATTAAAATGTTTGAAAAAATAAAAGAATAACTGGATATTAAAGTTATTTTTAATTACATATTGGTGTTATGTTTACAAAAACATCCTCCATAAAACACCATCCATTCATTTGTGATTGATCTGTAAAATAATTGAATTTATTTTATGATTAAATTATTTAAAAATGTTTGTAAGAATAAAAGAATGAGGTTATTCAAATTAAGTTTTTAATTTGTTATTTTATGTGAAGGCTTTTATTTTGATAATATTAATGTAGCAGTGTTATATATTTTTTTGTGTCTAACTATACTAATTTATCTATTATTAATTATTAAATATTTCCAATACATAAATAGCAACATATGTAATAAAGTTATTAGAGAAAAACATACTGTACCAATAAAACTCAACAGAACACTAGTAAAATACAATGTAAATTTAATCATCTTCTAGTATTATAAAATAATTATTATTGCTTTACTAAAATGAATATATTGTTTCCTTGAATAAAATAAAAGACTACTACTTATTAATTTAACGTCATTAAACTTGAATTTATATATGTTTTAAGATAACTGTTTTTGTAAATTTAAAACATTATGTCATTCTTTGTATAAAGTTAAGAATAAATAAAATTATTAAGTGTCGCATAGTTTCTAAAAATACAGGGTACTTATAACCTATAAACTAAAAATATGTTAGAAATTAGTATCTTACAAATTTTTTTTTTTTTTAATTTAATTTAAATTATTTTTGTGGATCATTAATTAATAATACATTTCATTATGATTTATATATAAAATTATGAAAATTAAAACATAATAGCTCTTTTATTATTTACCCAAATTATTGGAAAATGCAGATATTACACTTTTTTTTTGTACATTTAAAAATTAAATTATTTGCTTATTGAGTTACTAACTAAATGATGTACAATAAAAATTAATAGAGATCTTCTGATCATAGAATTCAGACACCAAGGTCCGGAATGAATAGATCCAAGGCTACTCAGGTCGTCATTCAGCGAAAAAAAATTGTGGAAAGACTAAACAGATTTTAGAATAGGGACATGGAAATAGAGTTTTGTGAATAACAGGAACTGATATTAACAGATACATACCTTGAAGTCCCGCTATGGAGAACATGGAAAACGCCTGGAGATTTGGTATCAAATAGATATCATACTCATAAAAACTAAGTTCAGAAATCAAATTAAATCTAACTAAGCCTATATTTTTGTGGCGTCTCAGGATACCTCGAAACACTATCTATCCAACTATCCCAGTCCCCATACATTTTTACTAGATATTTATAATTTATGACAAGACTGAAATATTTTATATAAAACATCACAAACATCCAAGAAGGATCATTCTATTATAATGTGATCCTGCTTGATGTGTCGGACTCGCCTATTATTTACACACCATCAAAGTAATTCGGAGCATTAACTGCCAGATGTTTTTCATCGCCTACAAAAACCTTACATTCCCTTAAAGACGAAACTAGATATTGAAAATGCACTTAGCCAACTAATCTAAACCATCCCAAATGATATTGAGTTATAATAGATATTTCCTAAACCAAATAAAATAATAACAAGTTGTTCAAAAATAACTTGGTACAGCCTTTAAATGGAACTAAAACTTGTATCTAAATTAATAAATCTAGCTATGTCTACACAGGATATGACATCAAAGGTGACCATAATCTTGTGATGGCATATTGCAACATCAAATTTAAGAAAAACACTAAAGTAATAAAAAATATGAAATGGTGCATTAGAAAACTAAAAAACCAAAATATAACAAAAGATTTCAAAAGGAATTTAGATGAATTTGATATTGGAAAAAAAACTGGGATAGTATGAAGATCGATATAATTAGAATTACAGAAAAAAAATATGAAAATATGTAGTTTTTTTAATTACATACCCAAGTATTATATATACGACATTTTCGCTAAAAACATTTTTTTATTAAAAACGATTAGTTCTATAAATTAAATTCTATAATTTTTTCTATAAATAATATATTTTGTAAGATAAGTGACAAAAATTGTAAAACCACTCTTACAGTCGAATTTTTAACCCTCTTGCTATACGCGTTATTGTCACTCAATTTCAATCAAATATTGTATAAATTAATTTTTAAACTAATAAATCTATTTTAGTGAGTATATTGAATGAATTTCAAAACTTTATTTTTAATAAGCGCCCTAATATGTATGTAAAAATTTAAAAAAATAAGTCTAACGCCCTTTTAAGGTACAAGCGGTGAATTAAAAAATTAATTGATTATTAAATTTATTAATAAATCTAATGAACCAAAAAATATTTAAAACTAAAAAAATAACAATAATAATTTTCTTAATGTGATTATTATTTTAAAAGAAATCGAGT
This sequence comes from Daktulosphaira vitifoliae, assembly GCF_025091365.1. Classification (NCBI taxonomy): domain Eukaryota; kingdom Metazoa; phylum Arthropoda; class Insecta; order Hemiptera; family Phylloxeridae; genus Daktulosphaira; species Daktulosphaira vitifoliae. The sequence continues at coordinate 1,732 of NW_026099770.1, read as the reverse complement.
GGCTAGCGTTAAAATATTTATCTTGAATAACAATGATACATCCAAAATATAATATATTGAGTGCCCCAAGGTGTAAAAGTGTATAATAGACATAACAAACCATACAATTTACAAAAAATAGTGTTATATTAAACATGTTTCCACATATTTAAGTTAAAATTTATGATTTCTATACTAAATCATTTTTATAAACATTACAGAGTGAACAGTTTGTAATAAACCACTTGATTACTCTCAGAATAAATGTTGAAAAAAAACTTTTTTAATTACGTATAATTCTTGATTAATAGAATGTATAATAATTATTTTTTTAAATAATTATTTTAGAAACTTAAATGACTATTAAATTTATTTTTTCCAATGACATCATATATATGAATTTTATATATTTAACTAATAAATTTGACTGTATATATTTTATGTATACTTAATTTTAAGTTTATTCAGGTGAATGTTGAACATTTTAAGCAAAATTAAATTATATTTAATAATAATATAGTAATATTTAGGCATATTATGTTTAAAATACATCTTCGTATAATTGACATACTTTCATCTTTTAGCACTTTTGTTACAAAAAATTTTGTTTGATCCACAACAATTTTAGAACGAGGCTTGTCTAATTACAAGGTTTTTAATAAATAAAATGAGTGTGTAATACAGGCAGAGTGCAGATAACCTGCACTTTATACCTACTAGAATAGTCATTATTTTTAAACTTTCAACATTTTGATGTAGGACCCTCATCACTTTTTTTATTATTGTTAGAAAGTAATTTCAGTTAAATTTAGTCATGGATTTTCTATCGCTTCTAGAGGAGTCAAAAAAAGACAAAGAAGATAGTTTGTTGTTTTTTAAATTTAACTTAAGAAATACAGCATTTATCGAAAATAGTATAAAAGTTAAATTGTAAAACGTAATATTTTCTATAAAATATGTATTTAATACACTTGTTTACTAGAGCTATTTCAATTAATTATAAGTAAATAATTTTTTTATGTATAATATTTTTTATATAAATAAAGAAAAAAATCAACTTTGCCCATTTCTTTATTATATTAAAATTCTACTAGCACTTCGCTAATTTGAATAAGATTATGATTTCAAATACTTTTTATTCGTGATATTTTTTCTTTAGCTATTGCAATATAATTTTTTTAATTTATTTATTCACGATCATGTTAAACCATATGTCATAAAACAAAAATATTACATCGTCCTTGTAAAAAGTGTACAAGTTCGATTTAAAACAAATATACATGTTCATTTAAATTATTTTTGAAAAATGACCATTTATATCCTAAAAACTTTTTATACATTTTATTTATTTATCAGCCTAAACATTATGTTCGGTACTTCAGAACTTTGATGCTATCAATAAGCTAAATGCGATGGAAAGAGTAGATTTTACGAAGAATAAGAATCTACATTTTCTTATTTTTACTTAAATCATTTGACAGAAGCTAATTAATAGGTTACATCGAGATTTAACTTATTGAATTTTATTATTTTATTTTAATTTTACCTTTTATTTATTCCTCTACCTCTTCATCCGTTGACATTCATTTCTATAACTGTTCTTGCAGCTACTGATTCNTTATTTTTATTTTACCTTTTATTTATTCCTCTACCTCTTCATCCTTCGACATTTATTTCTATAACTGTTCTTGCAGCTTCTGATTCCTCTCTTCTCATAACACGACCAAACCATCTAAGTCTATTTTCTGTCATC
>NW_026099769.1:121-21836 GCF_025091365.1 Daktulosphaira vitifoliae | reverse complement strand
ATATTATAAAAAATATATTGTGACAATATTTTTAAAATGTTTTATAAATATATTTAAAAAATGCAAAAAATTAGATCGCTACGCGGGATTTGAACTCTGTACTACTAGCGCTTTGAACTCGTTCATGACCCATTGACCCACAGGTTGCTTCGAAAGAAATAGGATAAAAAAGACTATTTAAGGTAGTTCAAATGGTTATTTGTCTGTTAAGCAATTTTTCTTGTTTAAAAAAATTCAAAGTAAATACAATTCTATATTCAATTTAGATTAGATTCATATAATTTTTTTGAAAATCAGCGATCCCATCACCATGATTTCTCCTTGTAAGTTAGAAACTGACTATTATTGTTGATAATATAGAAATATATTCTAACTATAATAAAAAATCTTTTTAGGATTTTTAGTTTCACAGGACAATAATAAGATATAATTGCGCTGATAANCTTTTTAGGATTTTTAGTTTCACAGGACAATAATAAGATATAATTGCGCTGATAAAACTAAAAAAATTTTAACTCGATAATCTACTACTAATCTACTACTCATTTCATTGAACTTTTTACTATTTTTTTATTATTATTAGATATTAGTGCATTGATAATTGTGAATCATTTNGCATTGTTATTTACAATGGTGGTAAAGCTAATTGTTGCGAGTTCATAAATACACTAACTGACAATATAAAAAGAATATCTATTGATAGTCATACTAGCTAGCTATGCGTGTAATTGATAATAAACAATCCGTGACTGTGACAGCAATGTCATAAAAAAATACTGTAATTCATAAATTATTTTGCGCCTCAATATCCAATTTTAATCATTCGAGTTTTATATTATTTCAAACCCTAATGTTCAATAATTAAAACTATGCTACTTATATTATTCTTAACATAACTATTAATCGATATTTATCAAAGTTATCACTGGCTATTACTTATTATTAATCATGTTTAATATTTAATTTTAAAAAACAAGTACAACAATGACTTCGAATCTTGCAAACTGTAAAATTAGTCCCTTGGTTTTTTAGTCTAGTTTTTTTGGTTAACAGCCGCAAGTTTTATTTTATAACAGCATTTTATACGAAGTAGTATGTTCATGTTTTTAGTCATATTATTTATATTTTTTCCAATCGAAGTATCCACGAGTAGTTAAAGGATCTTTATCCGATTGAGATGGTGAAATCGTTAGAGGGAAATGACGACAAAAATAACGAAAAACTGCATTCACTGAATACTCCAACCAAGGGTATTTATTATACCAATTGTTTTGAAAATAACGTTGTTTATAAGAAATAACTGTACGAGAAAAACTGATAACTAGTTGCATAGCACCGTCGCAATTTGAGCTTATGTCAATATTAAATAGTTCATTTGAATTTTTTTGTTTTAAATGTAATTTTTGAAATTTAATTTCTGTGTCTGGTGTACATTGCTCGAGAAAATCATAATTTACCGACTTTAGTGTACCGGAAATCATGTAAAAAAAAAAAGGCACGGTACGGGATTAGAATCCGCGACCCAAGGCGTTTTATAGACAAACCTTACCACTTATGATTCAGTTCCCGATACACTTTCATTTAGGTTGATTACGTGATGTGCGGCTGAGGGAAACACGGTACCGTGTTACATTCATTTAGCGACAATACCGTAAGGTTGTCGCGACTGTGTTGCCTATTTAATGTGGAACGGCGTATCTATTACTTGTTATGGTAGAAATGGATGAGGGTTAGAAAATGCAACACTGGTTGATTTAAACTGTGCGTCGAGCCGTTTAATAAAAGAAGTAAAAAAAAAGAGAATAACAACACTAGTAAAAAACTCTAGTAGAACAAGAAAAAAAAGAAAGTAACAATAATACTTTAAGAACTGTCGACAGAATATTAATAGTTGATCGAGATTGCGATGGCGTTTTGATTGTTCGGTATACGACGTATCCAAAGTGATAGGTGTCACGAAGAAGACTAACTGGACGTATTATTGCGGCGGGGTATTCGACGCTAGGCATTTGTTGGACTTTACACCACGACGATAACGCGTGTGTGTAACGGTCCGGTTTACAGTGAAGCGGTGGCTTCATTTATTAAAAAATAAAAATTGTGATAACGAGACTATTTTATAGTTATTATACAATACAAAAATATTCATGTATACAAATAATACTTATTATACCTAGTCTACGAGTCCAACTATACAGAACGTAAAAATCAGAATCAGGTTTCGATACGCGAAATAAAAAATAAACAATTAGTCAATGACAAAAAGTTGTAAATTGATGTTGCTAATCTTGCGCTTATTAGTCAATGATAGTTAGTTTCAATATATATTATCTAGTAATATGTNTAATCTTGCGCTTATTAGTCAATGATAGTTAGTTTCAATATATATTATCTAGTAATATGTTATTACTCTATAATTTAATGTGTACTGAAATAATAAAAATGAAAGTTATTAGACAGTTTGCCGTGAAAACGGCAGTTTTGTTTAAAGTTGTTAAGTGGATGATCATTAATGTTTTTTTAGCAATCGACCTGTCAATGCCTGTAACATATCTAAAAATTAATTTTCATTTTATTTAACCAACCTTAATTAATATCATGCAGTATATTAACTTATATAAAAACTGTATATTTGATTAATATGATCAGAAAAATTAACAAAAACTAGTATATCAATTGCTATTCAGTTATTGTAAAAATTTTAAAATCTTGAATTATGTGTTATATCGACTTATGTAAGTATATTATTTAAGTTCATTTATTAATAACGTATTTTTTGTTCAACATAAAATGCAGTATGGTTTTATCGTTGTAGTTTGAATTGTTAAATAGTAAAACTTTTATCATTATTAAGTTGTAATTCATGTTTTCTTTCTTTTTTTTTGTAATAGACCATCAGATGATGCCGGAAAAAATAATCGTCGGACACGCTGGAATAAAATACAAATAAATTATAATAAATATGCTTTTTTTTTTTTTGTCTTCTAAAATGTGCCATTTTTTTTTAAATAAACATAATAAATAATAAACTGTTAATCGAAGTCATAAATAATTATAGTAATAATCATCATCAGACAGTGCCGGAAAAGTCTTCGGTCGCTGCTGGAATAAAAAAAAATTTGATAGAAATAATATAATACTCATAAAATTTAATAATTATCAAAATCTAAAATAATATTAATCGAGCAGCATTAAGATGCTAAAATAATTGATTTTAATAAGTAATACTATATAAGTGTAATACTATGTAAAATATTTAACATCATCAAACGTCGTCACGTGAGATAATGATGAATGTCAGGGTCACGTTTTTGTGATGTCGCGGTAGCCAATTGCTTCATCAGCAAGATCGTTAGGTATTATTACAGACCAAACTAGAGTTTCATATGTTAAGATAATAAAGTACGTTAAACCAAGAATAATCAGTATTTTTAAAACGTAAAAAATATTTCTATAATATGCCTACGAATTAAACCACCCCAAAATAATAGCGTATTAATAAATCATAAATGGCAAGCTAGTTAAAGAATTTTGTTGCGCTATAATAAAATGTAAAATTAATATTAATAGCAACTTGTAAGCAGTAAAGTATAGCATTTAATCCATAATTCTCATTTTAGAAATAATTGTGATCCATTAATATTGTAACCTCTTGTTACTATAATTTTTGTTTAAATACGATAAAGAATAAAATTTTTTAAAAACATTTATAATTAATTCAAGCACTTTTAACCATCTACTCTACAAGATGCATTGCATATTATGTTTTGATGTGTATTATTGTATTAATAATAGTTGTATAATGTATGTGTATTACAAATAGTTGACAAAATTATTGTCGCGCTAGTCAGCATTTATTTTTGATCCTTTATCCGATGACTGACAAAAGTAAAAATATAAATTCAAGAATTAATATAATTATTATTCAAGACCACGTCTAATTAAGATAGTAATTATATACAACAAAACTAATTGAGAGTAAAAATTATTTATATTAACAATTATAATTGAGTAAGCCATCAATAATCTAGAAGAGAAAAAAAAATAATGATTAATCTAAAACAACAATAAAATAAATAAAAATAGTAAAAATGTGGTTCAAATTTAAGTAAAATTGTGAAGTTGAGTTATTTTATTCTCCTGACCTGTTGTGAAATGGTTTTATTTGGTCAATATGGATCGGTAAATTTTCTAATCTGTTATTTTTTGGCATTTTTATAATGTATGTAAAAGGTGGATAAGCTTTTATAATTTCATTTGGTCCATTGTAACGATCTCGAAATTTAGTATTAGATGTTTCGTTTTTGACTAAAACTTTATCACCAATATTATATTGTGTGGTTTTCGACAAAGGATGCTTTTGTTTTACTTGTTCAGACGCTTGTTTAAGCAATCCAGGAACTAATTTTCTTATTTTCTTGATTTTTGAAATCTCTAAGAGTATGTTTTGATCTTCTGGTGGTATTAAAGATACTTTTGGACTCGAACTCATGGACTAAGTAGAATGGTGAGTAACCTGTAACTTTATGAATAGAACTGTTGTAAGCAAATACCATGTATGGTAGATAATCTGACCACAATTTTTCATTATCTTTAACATAATTAGAGATCTTATCAACTAAAGTTTAGTTTTGACACTCTACTTGGCCCTGAGATGTTGGATGATAGGTTACGCCGAATTTCTGATCTACATTTAATGATTCTAATAGTTGTTTAACTGTTTTACCTGTGAAATGTGTTCTATTGTCGCTTTTTATAGTACGCATACATCCAAAACGTAATATAAGATCTAAAAAAAAATGAACTGTAATACGCGCATTTGCATTTGCGTACGCTTTCGCTAAAACTTACTTATTTTGTCTGTCGCTACTAGAATGTATATATTAGATTTTGAATTACTAATTGGCCCAATATAGTCCAAGTATATTTCTTGCAAAATTTCCCCTTTTTCTAGTGGGTACATTCCTATTTTAGGCGGTTTGGGTTGTTTAAAAGGCTTACGTTTTTGACAATCTAAATACGAAAGAACATACGTTTTTATTTCTTTACGCATTTTAGCCAATAATACCGTAAACTTATTTTAAAATAAGTTTTATTAAGACCTTGGTATCCACCTAGCACCGAATCATGAATTTCGTGAATTACAATTTTTTAAATTTGCTAGGTAACGCGAGCACGAACTTAGAAGAATCTTTAAAACTATTTTTGTAGTATAATACATTGTTATCCTTGATAATATAATTTTTTGATTTATTAAGCCATGTAGTATTGCTTTCATTTGGATTTTTAATTGCAATTATGATATTTTGTAAATAATTATCCGAAGCTTGTTCTAATTGGATATTAATTGGTTGTACTAAATTTACGTTGAGTTGTTGCAATATTGTATGCACGCCTATTTTTGAAAGCTCTGTAAATTCAGAAAGTTTTGGTGGTTCGTCTATTATTTTACTAAGACAATCTGCAGCTTTGTTAAAAATTCCTTCTTTATATTTTATAGAATTATCAAAACCTGTTAGTTTAACTTTAAGTTTATTAACTATACGTGAATCAGTTTTAATATTTAATAAGCTTGTTAAGTTTTTGTGATCAGTCCAAATTTCGAAGTATTTTCCATGAACATAAGGACGAAAAACAATTAATGCGTGAAAAATTTCTAGACACTCTAAATCCATTGCGCTATATCGGCTCTCAGCTTTAGTTAGTTTTTTGGATGAATTTCATTGTTTTGATTACGTTGCTGGAGGATAGCACCTAAATCCAATTTAGAACCGTCAGTTAGAATTATAGTTTCTGCATTTTCATCGTAGTGAGCTAATACTGGCTGACTAGTTAATTCACTTTTCAGTTCAAGAAAAGCACGTTCATGTGTGTTTTCCCACTTGATGGGTGAACGTTTGTTATTGAGTTTACCTCTAGTTAGATCTGTTAAAGGTTTTGCGATGTTACTAAATTTTGAAATAAAACGTCTAAAATAATTAGCTAGACCTAAAAAACTGCGAAGTTGTTTAATCGTTTTAGGTTGTGGGAATTTTTGTGTAGTTTCTATTCCCTGTTGAGTGGGTCTTATTCCTTTCGTATCAATAATGTTGCCTAACACTTTTAATTCTTGATAGCCAAATCTACATTTAGATGGTTTTAGTTTTAAGTTATACTTCTTCTAAAAATCTGTAACGTGACAAAAAGTATCAGTTTATTTTTTTTTTGTCTATTTGTATATATAGATATTATTTGTGATTTTTTTGTGCGCGTGCGAGATAGTCAACTGTGTACTACTTCGGACCGGTTCATGGACGGCCTTTATTTGTACATTCACCCTGCTGCTTTCCTATCTTGAACGTCATTTGCACTGCTCACCCCCTACATTGTCGCCTTATGATATGTGATAATTCAACTTATATTTCAAATTATATTGATTTGTTCATTTTTGAAAAAGTTATAGCAGTTTTAAGTAAAAAAGATTAATCTTTAATAAATAAATCAATGTATTTTTTTTTTTTTTTGTAGCACAGCATTTTACAACAAATCGGGGGAACTAGCCTAAAATATTAGCTGTTATTTAGTATTACTAGGAAGAGATACATTATGTTAAAAACTAAGTTATAAATAATATTACAAAAAAACTTATAGAAGTGCTTTTGCTTTTTAGAGTTCAAGACAATTGATCGTTTATGTTGGGAAAATAATTTTACAAAATAACCAACAGGTTATGTTAAAACCTAGCATAATATCAATTAACAACAGAAAAGATATTTTTGTTGGGCATATCACAATAACATTATTGTAATACAGAATTGTATCGGTCACTACACTACGGCGAAGAATGGCTAGGAAATCAACTTACCAGATGGACTGTGCTATTAATAATATAGTTAAGACTCGATTTGAATCTATTATTATCATCTCTCAATTAGTGTGTCGTATATTATTATTGCTATCTTATTTGTTATATCATGTTTTTACTACATATTATTGTAGAGTTTTTTGAATCAAACAATATTTTCCTTACCAAAAATTAAAAATTTTTAATAGTTACCGAGAAAATGAGTGTCTTATCCTTATTGAATCACTCTGTATAAAGTTCAATTAAAAATGATACCCCAAGGGTAGTATTTTAGGTTTTTTTGTCTATCTCAAAAACATTAACTTTTAAGAAAAAGTTTATAGAAACTTACCGTTGAAACTATTGACTTGATTTATTTTATAAACCGTCCACTGCATAAAAAAGTTTTAACGCAAAAGTTTTTTTGAATTAAATTTTAATATATTTTTTATGTAACATATTTTACTATTCAAAAGGTATGACGATTATTCTATGAAATTATACGGTTTTCTCAATATCTTCATAAATTTAAGAGCTACAAAATTCGCTATGTTTATGGTCTTACAAAAAAGTCATTCACAAGATAAAGTTATTGTTTGTTATTTTTAAACGCTTTATTACATGTTTTTATGTGGTATACTTCAAAAGAAGATTCTAATTTTACAACCTGTCGTTTATTGTTTATGAATATTATGTTCAAGTATTTTTTTATATTTATAACTATAGTTTCTGCTTATACAACTTAAAAGTTGAGATTTTTATTATTGTTTTATAAAACGGCTTCTACATCTAAAATGGATCTTTGGGATACAAATAAAATTTATTTAGGGTACATGTCAAATCCAATCATCGGTATTGAGTTACCATGAAATAAACAAGGACTGTGTGTTATTTTTTATATCATACGTGTGGTTCATTTAAATATTCACTATAGTGCCACTTTAGTTTACAATGAAATTGAAATGTTCTGGCAAAAAGCTAGAATACCTATTAAAAAAAAAATGTCACTCCGTACAAAAAATTAAGTCATTGTACAATGAATGGAGAAAACTACAAAAACATGCGACTAGAAAGTCATCATTAGATACAAAAAATAAAGAGGAATTTGTTAATAAACTTGATGACTTATTTGATATTGCTCATTCTGATGCTTTAAACTTAATTAAAATGGAAGTTCATGAACAATTTTTATTGGCTCAGAAGGAAAAGGGGTGGGCAGGTTATATGTTAGGTGTCGATAATTTCAATGAAAAATATGAAATAAATCAACATATGAAAAATATAGATATAGTCCAAAGAAAAAGAAAAGCATATGATGAAATGAAAATGTTAGGCAATTATAAAAATGTCTTAATTAAAAAAACTAGTACTCCCCATCTTAGAGGTAAAAAGAATATTTTAACTGATAAACTGGCCGCTGCATTTGATAAGTGCAAAATTAGCGACAGAGACGCTGTTCATATATTAATAGCAACTGCAGAATCATTTGATCTCAATACATCTGAACTAATTATAAATAAGACCTCAATTAATAATTTTCGAAAACATTTTCGTAAAAATAGAATGAAAAATATATACAGTAATTTTGATATTTCTTAAGTCCGTGCATCATTCATTGGTATGGAAAACTTCTTCCTTCATTATCAGGAATACAACTAGTTGAAGGGTTACCAATAATTGTGTCATATAATAATGTAGAACAACTACTCGATGTGCCTGAAATTTCTTCTGGTTCGGGAAATGTCAAGCAGCAGCTTGTCTTTGCAGCAATTGAAAAATGGGGTTTAACTGAAAAAGTAAAATCATTATGTTATGATATAACAGCTTCTAATACAGGTAGACATAAAGGTACCTGCATATTATTGTAGCAAATTTTGCAACATGGGGTGTGATATTTTGTATTTACCATGTAGATATCACATTTTTGGAATTGTATTAAAAAGTGTTTTTGAAATCAAATTTAATTTAATTCATCATCTGCACCAGATGTTCCTATATTCAATAAATTTCAAAAGTCTTGGAAAAATATAAATAAAAAAAATTATTCAAGTCGAATGGATAATATTGTTTATTTAGAAAAATTAATTAGTTTTGATCAATTACAACCTCAAATAAATATCAATCTCGAGATGACTATAAGGAATTTATAGAACTGGTCATAATATTTTTTGGTGAAATATATTTGAATGGGATTTATTTTAAACTTCCTAGCTCAATTTATTGTTTTAAAAATATGTTTGTTTAGAGACCAATTTGTATTATCAATCAAAGAATTTAACAATATTTGTTTGTTGTGTATTTTTATTATAAGTGTATATATTAAACAATAATTTAGTTCACCTAATGCTATTTTAGCGTCAAATTAAGATTTACAATTTATAGAAAATATATTGAATATGAACAAATAGATATAGATTTTTCTAAAGTAGTTTTAAAAAAATGTCCGGTCACTTATGGTATTTAATATCTGAAACAGCAACATTGGCATTTTTTGATCAAAAATACCAAAATTAAAATGGTAAATTCATTTAATAATCACGAAGTAACTTCATGTACGCACAAACGTGTAGTTTTAGAATTCCATGAAATTTATGAATACAATAATAAAAATATTGAAGACTTCATTTCAACGGAATCAAACAATTTTTTTTGAAAAATTTGAAATTGAAACTGATTTTTTAGATTTAGATCCGTTGTTATGGAAAGACAACAATCAATATAGAAAAAGAAAAGAAATTGTAAATTATATGGCAGAGAGGGATGTGAAGCTCATCGAAGAATATAATAATATTTTAATAAAAGATGAAGCACAAAAACAATACCTACTACAGATTGTTAAGTAGTTCTTAGTACCTTATTATATGTAAGTCTGAAATTTTTACTATAATTTTACAAACTATTCAATATATCTTGTGAATAGTAAATGGTAGAAAAAAATGTTAAATAAAAAATATATAGAATATTTAATTAAAAAAAACTCTTGTGCTACACTATTTTACTGCATTTGACAGTTTATAAAATAAATCAAGTTAATAGTTTCAACGGTAAAAATAGAATATTTGCATTTTCATAGTTTTATAGGCTAAATAAAAATTTTTCGAAAATTTTTGTAGCTATTTTTTTTTATGGAAAAATATTATATCTACTAAAAAGTTTTTATAAACTTTTTTGTAAAAGTTATTGTTTTTCAGATAGACAAAAAAAACTAAAAAAATACGTTTTGGGGTATCATTTTTAACCCTGTTGGGGCATAACTTAGATTTGAACAATCATCACCAAATTTTGCTCAATTATTTTTTTTGGGTATTCGAACAATTCTAGGGGGTCACACTTGTAAATATTATTAAAAAAAAAATCTACCAATGTAGCTTACGGTCACTCTAGTAGTAAAGTGTTGCACCCAGATCTCCTGTAGCGGCTACTTGAGCAAACTTGGCAGCTTGCGCGAATGCTTCTTCGCCACTAGGCAGTGCGTCGTCTCCTTGTCAAGCGAAAAATTCTGGCGTGGCAGTCACTTCATCTTATGTCGGTATTACTTAAAAAAATAATTTTTGATAAACAAATTTTATTAATATGTATTAGTACATCGAAATGGGGCACCGCCAAAAGGTGAAATATTTATTTTTAAAAAATGCATAGTTGGTACTAGAAAAATGTTGTAATTATTGTTATAATATAATATTGTATAATTTTATGGATATTAAAAACATTTATTTATGTAAATCATCGAAATTATTAGTTATTATCATTATTATTATCTATTTGTCCTATTATTTTATCATAGTAAACCAAAGATATAATTATAGTATGTTGTTATTTGTACAGAATCAGTTGAATAATAATTATTACTATAGAAAGTTTATCTTAAGAACATTTAACTATATCATTTCTACCAATTCTATTTAAAACTTGGTAGAAATTTTATAAAAAAATTCTATTGAATTTATTTTAACTCTATTAAGTTGCCGTTTAATAAAAATTATTTTAAAAACTTTCATGAGTTTATGAGTTTTCTTTAATTATACAATATAATTTTAAAACAAATCTGATCAAATTTTCGATAAAGTTCTGTCTTAAAAAATATTTTAATAATTTTAAAGAGTTTCTTTAAACAATACAATTCTAGTATATTTTAATTTATATAATAATTTTATCAAATCCAGGTAGTAATACTTGGTTAAAAAAATTAATCTTATAGATTTATCAAATTTGAATTGTCCTCAAGACAAAATGAGTGCAATGTCAATGTGAATTTTATAATTGTAATTTATTTCTTTATTATTATTATTTTTTATGCATAATTGTAAAATTTGTATATTATACTTGAATAATTTTATTTAAATTTTAAATCGAACACACCCTCGTCAATAAGTGATGCTCCAATGCACTGATCCAATGCACTGATGTACATTAATTGGTTTTGTACTTAACAATTTAAAAATATGTAAAGCCATTTTCATTTATAAAATGCATTTAAATATATGCAAATCGTTTCATTCTTAGAAAAAATGTCCAACGTGATTTCCCCCTAGTGTCCTAACAGTTGGCTGAGCTGTACCTAAACGGGGCATCGCTGGCCCTATATAATTTATATTCCACTAAAAGGGCAGTTAGCGGTTTCTTAACCAAATAAATATAGACCTTCAACTAATAACGATAACAAGCATTTATTTCTATTTAATATTATTTAAATATAACCCTACTGGAACTCTAGAGATGTTGGTGGTATCCAAGTTAGGTGAGAGACGGCGGCGAGTATACACAACTCGAAATAATAATAATAATAATAAAAATAATAGTATTTAATTTAGTACCCACAATAATACTGTCCGAGTTAAGTTATCAGATCAATAAATGTAGGTTGCCGCAAACGTGGTAAATNGTTATCAGATCAATAAATGTAGGTTGCCGCAAACGTGTTAAAATGTCGACTGCCTTCGTTATGTTTTTAATTAATTTAAGAAAAGTGTGTAATCGGTTTTAGTATAGTTGTTAATTGTTAATATTGGTGAAGGACGAATAATCTGTCCGTGACAAATGTATTTGTTATTTTTTTTTTATCTTCTTTTATATAAATTTTGTACCATAATAATCATATTATTGTCATACAACAAGTATTTAATAATGTAATGTAGATTATTCATGACTTCAAACGTTTTATGAATTAGATAATTAAATTATTTGTGTTAGAAATTCGACCAGTTATATTGTAACTACCAAAGAATATTATTACTGTTCATCCAAGTTACAGTTATTATAAAACATGTGTGAAGTTGAATATAAACGTAAATTTATTGTACTGTGTTCAATATTATAAGATCTAAATAATTGTTCTAAAAAAAATATATGATGTAAAAACCAAATTATTATTATTTCAAGATAATAAAGAAGTATGTTCGTGAAAATTTCAATTTATTTCAATTATTTAGTTTACTTTATGATAAAGTTGGTGTATCTACTAATAGAAACTAGGTTGGATAAAAAAAATCCCATCTTCAAAATTTTAATGAGAATCATTTTAACTTTATTTTATATATTAAAATAGGCATCTTTTGATGATTTGAGATTTTTAAAAAAAATTTTATAACATATTTTTTAACATATTATTATTTAAAAGTCGCAGTAGAAAATAGAAATGAAAATATTAAAAATAATAGCAATTATACTATTATAGCAACCGACGAAATGACGATCGTACACGTAGTTAATTTTAAAAATAAATTACCCAATTTAGTATTATACTATTATTTTACCGATTAAAAGCCTCGCTTATAATATACCTAAAATATATAATTAATTTTCTCCTTATAATTAATTTTAGGAGGGGGTCCCGTCTTCCAAGCCACGATCCGCCATTGAAAATAACCCAATAAACAAAATACTGCCTCTATTATTTAATTTTTGGTCAAATATTATGATAATAATATCAATATAGTTTGATTTTTACTGTAGAATTCAAATTTATTAGTTTCAAAATTGTAAGTAAAAAATTTAAGAATAAATTTCACAAGATATAATATAACAATTAAATGTATTATACAAGAAATATAAAATCTAATATACACCAATGTGGATAGGGGGGACACTTAATACTAATGCCACTATTGCGATGATATAAACAAATAATAAATAATACAAGTGAGTCTTAGAAAAATAAATGAACAAGCATTATACTTATCTGCTAAATGAAACGGCTGATGATAATGTTGAATATTGAAAGGAACAATTGAAGTCGAATGCAAGTAACTGACCAAAGTGAACAATATGCTGTCAACGGTATTGTGATGTATCTCAGAAATATATAGACCCAATGGCGATATACTGAGCGCACAGGTACGACAATAGCAAAGGTGATATTTTCTTTTTACAGTAAAACGATTACAAAACTACTGGCTCGCAAACGCCATAGAGCTCATCACAGAAGAAGCGTTAAGATGGCTGCGACAATGTTAACATAGAGAGAAAACCGACAACAACTCAATGTAACACAACGATAACATGAATTATCAAAAACATATTTTTAGCTTCCACTGACTGAAGTTCTTCCAGCAAACTGAGAAGATATTAATTTTACTACGATGTGTTTTTTTTTGTGTCTGTTACCACTTTTTCTCAGCTCTCACTGAACCGATTTCTTTCAATGATACGTCAAATGATCACAAATCGTATCTAGTAGAAGAAATTACCCTCAAAAATTGAAAAAATTTCCCTTGTTCCCCGTAAATAGGGGAAACCTCCAAAAAAATTACAAATTTAAAAATCGCTAATTTTCAAAATTTTGAAAATTTTTTTTACTAAAAACTGCCATAACTTTTTCAAAAATGAACAAATCAATATAAAATTTTTTTTTTATAGATGCTTAATGTCTTTACCTATCATTTAGTTTATTTTTTTTATAAATTTTACCCTAGACCTGCCCACAGGGGGGGATTTAAATGACAACTTTTTCACAAAAAATTAACTTTTTCAACTTAAATTTTGAAAGTGTTCCGGAAATACTGACACTTTTATATATATCTTAAATTAAAGCTAATGTAATGTATTTTATTATGTAAAAAAAATTACAGAATTTATTTTGTCTTCACGGTGAAAATAGCTACCTAATGCTATTATTGTGTGAAAATTCTCGATTTTATTTTTTACATTTTTAACTTTATAATGCTATGACATATTGAAAAGTGTATGGATCAACATAATTTTTCTATGAGAAATAATATTTTTTAATAATCTCTTTTTCATTTGACATACTTTATCTAAATCAGGATATTAATAAGGAACTAGCAGAACATGTAGCTTTTGGAATAATCCACCAAATTTTTTAAAATTAAACACTATCTAAAGATTTGCATCGAAGCGTTTTTTTTTATAGTGATTTTAATCACTGTCAGATATCATTATACTTGATCCAACTATGCCACGTCACCACTATGCCCCCCCCCCTGTGCTGGTTTTTTTTTTTGATAGCATATTCGATCGATGTGTATCCAACAGATATCATAATTAACGTCATTATATGGTATATTTCTAGTAGATCTCATGCAAGCTTAAATTTTTTTTAATTTTATTTTTTTGCATTTTGGTTGATAATTATGTATATTATAAGTAGAAAAAAAAGTATTCACTAATCTTAAAAACTTATAACTTTTTAAAAAATAATGTGTAAGCTAAAATATATGATATTTTGAAAGTATTAATAAATACTTATCAATTTTAATTTTTTTATTTACGATTTAAGCAATTGTATTTTTGATATATTATCGTATATGTAAAATTATATACTGTATTTATCTTAAAATTGCCTTTTTGTATTACATAACAGGTGTTTTATAATTTGGTATAATAATAGTAATTTATGGGCTTATTTTCACTTACAAAAGACAAAATTATTTGAAATCTCAAATACATATTTTTTTTCAATTTGATCGATCTTAAAATAGCAATTTTAATTTTTATATTTTTAATAATTAATAATTTTAATTGTTTCTTAAGAACTTTGAAATACAAAAGCATTAAGACACTATGATATAATTTTATTCATTTTGATTAGCTTGGCTGTTATTAAGTGTTTCAAGCTACTCAACAGTATTATACCATACGATAATTAAATCATGATTTAACGTGACCAAAAATTTAATTATAAAATATTTATGATTGTTGTGAAATTGTATAAAACAACAATTTATAAATATTTATAAATGACGGTTGATCATCAAATACTTTTCAATTATTTTTTTTTATCAAACAATTCATTTATACTAAATATAATAAATGACATAAGAATTTCATGTTATCATTAAATTACACATCAGTATAAATTTAATTAAAAAATATGAAAAATTAGCAAACCTATGCGAAGTAATGGTTTACTTGATTGTAATAGTAAAAGTTTGAACGTCTTTAGTTTTATTTTAATCATTTTTAATATTATAAAATTAAGTAAGAAAAAAGAAATTACATATAATTTTAATTAAATTAATTTTTGATATGAATATAATTATATCATAATATAGTTATTTTAAAACTAATACAGTTTAATATAAACTGTAATTTAAACCATAAAATTTCATTTTTTTACGTAAAATGTCTTTGTAACTCAATTTTAAGTCTATATTTTGAATGACATTTGACAATTATAACTCACAATTGTTAAGTAAAATTTACGTTCAGTTAATTATAGTGTATATTGGAAAACTCAAATACCAAATCTCGACGTCTAACGAATACGATAAAAAATAACATTATTGACTAAAAGCTCGCATTAAAAGGTTCTGTTATAGGTAAAATTTTCAAAGTTTGACTAAAAAATTTAATCTATTAGTCAACATCTTTAGTCAAAGCCATTAATATTAAACCAATAGGTGCGATCGAAAACTGAATCATAACACTTAAATGTAAAATCGTTTCACAAATAAAACATTTATATAAGAATGAATCAAGTTAAAAAAGAAATAATAATTAATAAGAAATAATTCATGTTTTCTTTTTTTTTTAATACATAAATCATCAGACGATGTTGGAAAAAGAAATCATCGAACAGGCTGCAATAAAATACAAATCAATTATAATAATAATGCTTACAGCAATAATAATTAGACTGACTTAAGTCATCTTTTTTTTTGACTTTCAATAAATATACTCTGTTTTTAATCAGCGTAATAAATAATTATAGTAATAATCATCATCANCGTAATAAATAATTTTAGTAATAATTATCATCAGACAGTGCCAGAAAAAACTTCGGTCGCTGTTGGAATAAGAGAAAATTTTATAAAAATAATATAACACTCATCAATAATTAATAATTATAATAATTATAAATATCTAAAATAATATTAATCGAGCTGTATTAAGATGCTAAAATAATTGATTTTAATAACTAATGTTATTTCATTGGAATATTGGACACCGTGTGAAATATTTATCATCATTGAACGTCGTCATTTGAGATAATGATGAATGTCAGGGTCACGTTTTTGAGATGTCGCGCTAGCTAATTGCTTTATCAGCAAGAACGTTAGGTGCTATAACCGACTAAACTAGAGTTTCATATGTTAGGCCAGTCAACGAAAGAACAATGGCGGAAAAAATTCCCAACCAAATTTTTTTTTTTTAAAAAGTTGAATTAAGATATGTATAATGACATACTAAAAGTCCTCATCGATTAGACTTGAGCTTTTTTTTTTTACAGCCTTGCAAAAGTTCAAAAATATGAGCTTTTTTAATTTTCTCAAAAAATATTTAACTTACAAAAAAAAATTTCGTACAAAAGTTATTTAAAAAACAATTTTACACAAAAAAGGTATCTTATATTTTTTCATTTAAACAAATATTTTTCGAGTTACATTACATTTAATATGAGTACTAAAATTGATTTTCCAATTTTTTTCATTTTACGGTTACTTTTTATCATGTTATACTTACATTAGACAAAATGTTATAAATGCATATGTGTGTATGTGTAAGTTTATTTATTTATAGTATCATCAAAGAGTAGTGAATAATAAGATACAACCGATAGAGTAAGTAATTGATTTGACGCTATATTGTTTAAACCCAACTAAACGCTAAATTGTACATTCCTAAACAACAATTATATTATGTCTTATATAACAATAATATATTATTATGTTATATTATGTCTAATATAACAATTATATTCTTGAAGGAAGAAGAGGTAGAGGAAGACCAAAAAAGAGATGGAGGGATGCTATTGAATGCGATTTGAGGACAGTTGATGTGAGCGTAGAAGATGTAGGAGATCGTGTCAAGAGGAAGTTTAGGATAAGGGCGGCAGACCCCAAGTATTTGGGATTAAGACAAAGAAGAAGAAAAAGATTAGCAGAAATTCTGGTGGAAATTGACATAATATAATTGTTGTTTAGGAATGTACAATTTAGCGTTTAGTTGGGTTTAAACAATATAGCGTCAAATCAATTACCTACTCTATCGGTTGTATCTTATTATTCACTACTCTTTGATGATACTATAAATAAATAAACTTACACATACACACATATGCATTTATAACATTTTGTCTAATGTAAGTATAACATGATAAAAAGTAACCGTAAAATGAAAAAAATTGGAAAATCAATTTTAGTACTCATATTAAATGTAATGTAACTCGAAAAATATTTGTTTAAATGAAAAAATATAAGATACCTTTTTTGTGTAAAATTGTTTTTTAAATAACTTTTGTACGAAATTTTTTTTTGTAAGTTAAATATTTTTTGAGAAAATTAAAAAAGCTCATATTTTTGAACTTTTGCGAGGCTGTAAAAAAAAAAAGCTCAAGTCTAATCGATGAGGACTTTTAGTATGTCATTATACATATCTTAATTCAACTTTTTAAAAAAAAAAAATTTGGTTGGGAATTTTTTCCGCCATTTGCCAAAATTACTCCTTCGTTGACTGTCCTATGTTAACATAATAAAAATCGAGAATAATAGGCGTTCTTAAAATACAAAAAGTATTTCGGTGATATGCTTACGAATTATAGCATTCCAAAATAAAAGCGTATTAATAAAGTAAAAATGGACAGTAAATTAAAAATTTTTATTATTTTATAATAAAATGTAAAATGAATATTAATAGAAAGTTGTAAGCAGTTAAGTATAACATTTAAGCCATAATTCCTATTTCAGAAATAAATGTGATTCTTTAATATTGTAATCTCTTGTTGCTATAATTTTTGTTTAAATAAGAAAAAGTTAAATCTTTTTAAAACATTTATAATTAATTCAAGCACTTTTAACCATCTATTTTACAAAATTATTGTCACGCTAGTCATCATGTTGTGATCTCGGTTTGTTCAGCTGTCACAAATTACTGGGGTTAGTCTTACTGTGTGTTAGTTGTCGGCGAGTGGTGTCAAGTAGTCTGTTGTACTATTGTTAAACGTAATTAACTTGAAGTGTCGTTGTTTAATTTTTAAACTTAGCGGGAAGGATTTTTTTTTTTATGATAATAACAATCTGTACAATAAGTATTTTTTTGACACTTTAAATAATGACATTAAAGGAAATCACCCAATGGTAACACCTTAATTCGATAATTTAAGTTATACTTTTGTTAAGATTATATTGTTCGCGTTGTTTTGTTAAGTTAAAAGGTCACGGTTCCAGTTTCATTTAAGTCGACGTGGTGGGTTATCAGGTATTGTAAAAGTATGCATTTTTTTATTTAAGGATTTGTGTTTGTGTTAAGTTTTGAGTGGAATCTAGTGTCGTGTAAAGTAGCGATTTGACGCTAAGTTCTTTGTGTAAGTTGTTGTTTGTTACATACCAGGGCGTGCCAGTTATCATTCTTAATACGATGTTTTGTTAAGCTTGTATTGGTCGGATATTTGATGGATTGGCTGGTCCCCATATCTGGATGCGGTAAGGATTTAAGAAACAAATTCAGTACTTAATATTTATTAGTGGTTTTTTTGTAATTGACATATATGAATTGTAAAATAATCGTTATAATAATCTATACAATTAATAGTAATGTAGTAATAGTAATAATAATTGCGACGGAACTACGACTAATTGTTATTATAATATTTGACCTGACTATGCAAAAGTCGAGTGGTCAACTATGTGTTGGATCATGACACTTGCGCAATTGTTTTTAACATTATTTATCTCAGATCAGTAATCTGATGACTGACAAAAGTATAAATATAAATTCAAGAATTTATTTAACTATTATTATTCTCCTGATCTGCTATGAAATGGTTTCATTTGTTCAATATGGACCGGTAAATTTTTTAATTTGTTATTTTTTGACATTCTTGATGTGATAAGTTGAAGCTTATGTTACGTAATTGTAATATTATATTATCATTTGTACTTGTATGTCGCTTATAATGAATATACAAGATCACCAAAACAAAGATTCCTTCTTTAGAACAAAATATAACCAGTTAACTATGAGATAAAATCTGATTATTGTACAGTGTCGGCGAACAGAAAGGCAAGTAGTTCGGACCGGTTGACCAACTGCCTAGCGTCACATAAGGGATCGGTACTACCTACCAGGCTGAGAGGTCATGAGGGTTGCTGGTAGTCTCAACGACGGTCAGTGTTCAGAACCAAGTAGAAGAAGAAGGACGTAGCAGATATTCCCCTTTTTTATATTTCATATTTATTTAATTGTTGTTTCATTTTTTGTTATAAGTTATTTTCTTAATAAAGCAAGTAGGTTTGATCATTCACTATAAGTAAGTTTGTTTTTATTTATTGCATAGAATAAATTTGTCTACAATAGACAAATTTATAATAACACAATATTATTGATAGTAACATTTAGAGCAACTCTAAATAAGTTAACTGCATGAGTTCAACTAGGCACAGCTACGTTAGGCATAATTCACGTAATCAGAAATAAATAATTACAGTATGGTGCCTTAACTATATTTTAATTATTTCCGTTTTATAGACATTGTTGTCGGCGCACTGCGGTGGTCGATTGACGTCTAGGGTACTCGTGCAAGGCGGTACTCTACTGTTATGTGTCAATGGTACTCTGCGGATACCATGACATGTTAAGGGCACAATATTCACAGATTAAGCTACACGACGTAATGCATATAGTATTACTTGTTAACCAGCGTAGGTTACTCATGCAGTTGGGTTATAACGACTTTTGATATATTTTACACATGATAGAGCTTCATACTATGTTTTTTAATATTTTATGATTACAGTCCATTCACGAGTATTAACATACAGATTTAACACTTAAATATAGAACCTCATTTAAGCCAGGCCAATAACATTTAACAATGATTCCAGCTTCCAAAATCACGCTAGGGATCACCGCACTACCCTCATCAGACTATAAAAACTCATTTTTACGATTATAATCAATTTTTTTAACAATTTCAAAATTCACAAAATCTGCTACACTCTATTCATAATTCTCACTCTCTGGGACTTGGTTTTTTTTTAATTCAATATGTACTTCGAATATTTTTTTAAATTAAATGAAACCTAAAATAAATTTAAAGTGAATTTTGTTTTGATGAATCTTTTAAACCATCTCAAATCCAACCCAACCTTTTTAATATAAATAATAATATTATAGTATTTGTGCAATTCTACGTATTAGTGTAAAATTCGTAGAAATTCAATGCTAATTTTTTAATAACATTTATACAATATTTATTTTTAATTAAAATATTAATTATAAGATTTCTTTCAAATCCGAGTTTATATTCTAGGTATATTTTAAAAGTGTCACTATTAAAGTTTCTGGAATTTAAAATTACTCAGAATATAAGCTAGATGTATAAAATATTTTATAATTAATACCTTATTGAAAATAACTACTGTTTTCATGTTTTTAGAAAATTTTATCAAAATAACAAGTATAAAAATGATTTTGAAACAAATAGCTCAAATAATGTTGATTTTATANCGAGTATGAAAATGATTAAGAAACAAATAGCACAAATAATGTTAATTTTATAATAATAGCTCTTATACTTACAACAAATAGATAGTTATTTATCTTAAAATAACGAAATTATTTAATTTTAAAAATTTTTAATTTTTAGGTCGTCTACCGTAAAATTACAATGAAAATAAAAAAATCTTTTTAAATAAAAAATGACGAAATACCTGAATTTATTTCATCATTTGTTATAAATAATTTTGTATGTTTGACGAATAATTTGAAAATTTGAACTGAAAATAAATGCTTTTACATACAATTACCAATATCACAAAAAAATCATAAATAGATTTAAATATAATATGCAAAAAAATAACTTCAATGCTTTGAAAAATAGAATAACTAATTATGAATATTAAATGAATTTAGCCATGTTATTATCAACGAAAAATTACTCATCTAGTTAGAAATAAACAAATAAAAAATTTTGAAATGTTAAATTTTTATACGAATAATGATATTATGAAAGCAGACCCGACACTCTAATATTTTTTCATTTGGTGGGTGGGGTGGGGGTGAACTGCCGACTGAACTTTTCACGTAAATGCACACTAAAACTTCTTTATTTAAAAAGTATAAAATTACAATAACAGTATTTGTTTAACAAATATTTTGTTTGGCCATAGTTAATACAATTGTAAATTGGTTTTCTAGTGCTCCAAAATGTTTAACTAAAACTTTTTTTCTTGCATATTTTTTGATTACATGTTTTATTTTACAATCATCATTATAAGTGCTGTCACGGGATAAACATTCAAGTTATACCCTATACTTTGAAAGCTGATTTCTCATAGTAGAACAGTCGTCGGACAAAATTACTTGTCTAATATTGTAGTAAGTTTTAAAAGCTTTAAAAAGGTGGTTGGTTAGAAAATTGCAATTTTTCTGGCACATTTTCAAAATTTAAGTATAAAAAAACCCAGCACAGGGGGGTCGCGGCACAGTGGTGAC
>NW_026099769.1:0-89 GCF_025091365.1 Daktulosphaira vitifoliae | reverse complement strand
CATGGCAAAGTTGGATCAAGTATAATGATATCTGACAGTGATTAAAATCACTATCAAAAATAAACGCTTCGATGCAAATATTTAGATAG
>NW_026099768.1:21043-21870 GCF_025091365.1 Daktulosphaira vitifoliae | reverse complement strand
CTCCTTAAAACTTCACGAATTAAAAAATAATAGAAAGGGCTAAATTAGGGATACCATTATTGTGTCGTTTAAATTATTTAGACTAGACTTTACATTTCAAACACAGATTCTCCCTTATAAAATAATAATGCTCCCCACACTTCAAACCATTTAATTATTATTTTTTACACTTATAAATTATAGAAATTATATGTTTTAAAATATACTACAATATTAAAAATATTATCTATTTATAATAAGTGGGGGGAGGAGGATTAAATTTTTATGTGATAAAAGAGGCGCAACCATAAACATACATCATATGTATATTGTCGAGATAATAAAAACACGTATTTATGATTAAGATCTAATATACGCTTAAATCTAATTAATCGAAATAACATCCAACTAGATGTACTAGAAGTTTAAAAAAAATATTTATACCGACGACCTATTTTTTACGGACCCGGACATTTCGCCGACGGACACTTCGCCGCCAGACTCTTGATATATAAATTTATTATTAACACCTTTTCGAAAAATTATAATTATTTTAGCCTAATCCTTCATTGCACAAGTCCAGTATAATGATAAAAAAATTAATTATTTATATAATGTCACAAATTATTTAAATTTAATTTATACTTAATTTAATTATTATAATTAAATGTTATCATAATTATAATATTCATTGTTATTCTTTCATTTTAACAATTAATACTATTGAAATAACTATATTTCAAGCATACTAATGCTCTTATTTATATGTATAGATAATAACAATGTGGTATAATTATTAATTATTAATGTATATACTTAGCGTCGTATCATAAATTAGCAAACCCAGT
>NW_026099768.1:16734-20836 GCF_025091365.1 Daktulosphaira vitifoliae | reverse complement strand
TTTTTTTTAAATGTTCAAAGCCATATTTATTATATTTTATTTATTTGATTATTGTAATAATAAAAAACAATAAAAAAATATATAACTTTAGTAATATGATCAAGTAGTGATACAAGTTTCAAGCTTATTTAAAGCAATACATTTTATTTAAATTAAAAAATTATAGTATACATTTTTAATCAAATATTCTATATTTAAATGATTTTTATTAAAAAACTTGNTCTATATTTAAATGATTTTTATTAAAAAACTTGTCTATGCATTGTATATTATATCATAATATATTGTTGACTTGGTGTTCGATCCATAGTTTGTTTTTTTTTTATTTGAATGTAGTATAGTGATAAGCACGTTTATCCGGTGCGTACCGGTTTTTTCGTTTTTGTAATATATAGTCGAACGATGTCTCGTCAACGAAAAGGACGGCACGACGTGCACGCCAAACATGTGTACATAAAGTAAAGTAATAAACTAAGTTAAAGGTTTAAGTTTATATCGTTTTTTATGAATTAGATAATTAAAAGTAATTTCGAACAGGTTTTATACAGTCCACTTTAATAACGTAACACTTGGTGTGTAATTTCAGTTATGATTTTGAATACTCTGTTTATAGCATCATATTGTGTAGAAATATATACTTTTCTCCATTCTTAGTAGGTGTTAAGTGGATACCTTACACTAAATATTATACACCTTATCAAAACAACATCAAGAAATTTTTTATTTGTTATTGTAATATAAAATTTATTATTTGTTGTGAATTATTATTGTAATATAAATACTATTTGCCAATCTATAATACTAGAACTGTTTTGATTTAAACACTATTATTAAGTGATATACTAACTGGACGAGTGTAAAAACAAAATATTTTGATTTTATCAGACTGAGTGTTATTATAAAATAACTTTTAGTATTTGAGGAGTTAAAATAATTTAAATAATTTAACCATGTTAACTTTGCCATTGTTATAAGTTATGTTGAACATTTAATGAATATTAGTATAAATATTAGAAATATTTAGTTCTAATACAATCATTGTTATATCAAAACGCTTGTTGATATTCCATTTAAAATATTACAAAAGGTTTTTTTTAGAAGGGCGAATAAGCGATAATCACTGATAATAAATATTTACCTGACAAAACATCACTGTAAACATAATATTACATGTTCTTTAACCTAGAATTTGTAAATTAATTTAAACTTAAAATCATGATTTCCTATTTTGTTTGCTTTGTTAATTTGGGTTGCAATCATATAAGTTTAAGTATTATAATTTAATAAAGTACATAAAGTAAAGTAATAAACTAAGTTAAAGGTTTAAGTTTATATCGTTTTTTATTAATTAGATAATTAAAAGTAATTTCGAACAGGTTTTATACAGTCCACTTTAAAAACGTAACACTTGGTGTGTAATTTCACTTATGATTTTGAATACTCTGTTTATAGCATCATATTGTGTAGAAATATATATTTTTCTCAATTCTTAGTAGGTGTTAAGTGGATACCTTACACTAAATATTATACACCTTATCAAAACAACATCAAGAAATTTTTTATTTGTTATTGTAATATAAAATTTATTATTTGTTGTGAATTATTATTGTAATATAAATACTATTTGCCAATCTATAATACTAGAACTGTTTTGATTTAAACACTATTATTAAGTGATATACTAACTGGACGAGTGTAAAAACAAAATATTTTGATTTTATCAGACTGAGTGTTATTATAAAATAACTTTTAGTAATTGAGGAGTTAAAATAATTTAAATAATTTAACCATGTTAACTTTGCCATTGTTATAAGTTATGTTGAACATTTAATGAATATTAGTTAAGCATTAGAAATATTTAGTTCTAATACAATCATTGTTATATCAAAACGCTTGTTGATATTCCATTTAAAATATTACAAAAGGTTTTTTTTAGAAGGGCGAATAAGCGATAATCACTGATAATAAATATTTACCTGACAAAACATCACTGTAAACATAATATTACATGTTCTTTAACCTAGAATTTGTAAATTAATTTAAACTTAAAATCATGATTTCCTATTTTGTTTGCTTTGTTAATTTGGGTTGCAATCATATAAGTTTAAGTATTATAATTTAATAAAGTACATAAAGTAAAGTAATAAACTAAGTTAAAGGTTTAAGTTTATATCGTTTTTTATTAATTAGATAATTAAAAGTAATTTCGAACAGGTTTTATACAGTCCACTTTAAAAACGTAACATGGTCCTTCGTCCGCGATTGTATACCAGCGTCGTGAGTTCTTTTTAACACGCTTATATTAGTTTCACATGTATGTTGTTTGTTGTTTGTTGTTTGTCGTTTGTTGTAAGTTTGTAACTCCACGCGGCACGTGTTATTATCGCGTATCCCGTCGTCTATGACCTTGAGACTAGACCGTCGTAACGCATTCACCCCACCCCGCTCACCAGTCGGCAACTACACTATTTTTTTTACACGCTTTTATTAGTTTCACATGTATGTTGTATGTTGTTTGTATGAAGTTTGTAACTCTCCAAACGCCACGCGTTATCGCATATTCCGTTGTCTAGACTAGACTGTTATACGCATTCACCCCTCCCCACGCCTCGCTCACAATACGACGGTACACTATTCCTATAAAAATTTATTTTTAGTTATCGTACCCGTACACGCGTGCTTGTCATCAATATTATATATATGTAAACAAATTTTTATTTTGACTGACCAATAACGCCCGCGTCTAATGCGCCTTACGTATATATATATATATTCCTACCGCCGTTTATACCTCGGGTATAACGTTAGTCCGACCCGCCCGGCCATAAAACACAGCTATACTTAGTGCATGATACTTTTACGTAGTTAAGTCGCATTATTTGTATAAATATATATATTCTAATTACTATTAAAATTAATATATTAACACGATTTATTCTAATTAAGAGATATAAAGTATTCATTCCGATTACGAGGGATGATTTCCGTATCGTCATTTTTCGTCACTACCTCCACGTTCCGGGAGTGAGTAATTTACGCGCCTGCTGCTTTCCTTGGATGTGGTAGCCGTTTCTCAGACTCCCTCCCCAGAATCGAACCCTGATTTCCCGTTACCCGTAACAACCATGATATTGATAGTAACTACTATCATAACATGAAACTAAAAAGTAAAAAATAAATATAGTTTAAAAAACTAAAAAAACACGCTTTTAAAGTACATCGAACTAAAAAGTTAAAAATAATTTTTAAAATAATTATGAACAAAAAATACTAGTATTATTGTGATAAAAGCGTGGGTGCTTTGTGCCATATTTTTCGTATATTGAGCGCCCGACGCTTTTATCACAATAATACTAGTATTTTTTGTTCATAATTATTTTAAAAATTATTTTTAACTTTTTAGTTCGATGTACTTTAAAAGCGTGTTTTTTTAGTTTTTTAAACTATATTTATTTTTTACTTTTTAGTTTCATGTTATGATAGTAGTTACTATCAATATCATGGTTGTTACGGGTAACGGGAAATCAGGGTTCGATTCTGGGGAGGGAGTCTGAGAAACGGCTACCACATCCAAGGAAAGCAGCAGGCGCGTAAATTACTCACTCCCGGAACGTGGAGGTAGTGACGAAAAATGACGATACGGAAATCATCCCTCGTAATCGGAATGAATACTTTATATCTCTTAATTAGAATAAATCGTGTTAATATATTAATTTTAATAGTAATTAGAATATATATATTTATACAAATAATGCGACTTAACTACGTAAAAGTATCATGCACTAAGTATAGCTGTGTTTTATGGCCGGGCGGGTCGGACTAACGTTATACCCGAGGTATAAACGGCGGTAGGAATATATATATATATACGTAAGGCGCATTAGACGCGGGCGTTATTGGTCAGTCAAAATAAAAATTTGTTTACATATATATAATATTGATGACAAGCACGCGTGTACGGGTACGATAACTAAAAATAAATTTTTATAGGAATAGTGTACCGTCGTATTGTGAGCGAGGCGTGGGGAGGGGTGAATGCGTATAACAGTCTAGTCTAGACAACGGAATATGCGATAACGCGTGGCGTTTGGAGAGTTACAAA
>NW_026099768.1:11598-16335 GCF_025091365.1 Daktulosphaira vitifoliae | reverse complement strand
TATTATTGTGATAAAAGCGTGGGTGCTTTGTGCTATATTTTTCGTATATTGAGCGCCCGACGCTTTTATCACAATAATATTAGTACATTTCGTTCATTATTGTTTTACGCTTATTTTAAAAATTATTTTTAACTTTTTAGTTCAATGTTCTTTAAAAGCGTGTTTTTTAGTTTTTTTAAACTATATTTATTAGTTTATAAGTGTCGATTTATAAAGATTAATAGAATTTTTATCGAGGTACAGATTATTCATAAATCAAAATACAATTGATTTGCCTCTGTGCTGTGATACACAACTTAGTGTATTGCACATATAGTAACTATGCGATTTAAAAATAGTTGATTTTCGTTTTGCTTACACAAATCAGTGAAGCACTTAAGTTCACCATAAAGTGTACTTGAAGGTCATTGGGACCAACGTACGTGTGTGTTTTTTCACACGAAAAGTATTAATATCGGTGCCATTGTCATTCCAATTGGATTACCTCTCGAGAAAAAGTCCAGCGTTGAAAGAATTAATAGAAAATTTGGAAAACCAAGGTAAGAGTCGCCTTCCTAATTTTTCCTGTCCGTATTTATTCTAGTATATCGTATATGTGGTTTTATCCAAGTAAAAAAAAAAGAGTAAAGAATATTATAGCAAGTGCATGTGTAAACTAATTCTAATAAATTTTCTTCATATTCATCTCTAACTGAATCAAATTTCAAGTATGGAACATATAAACCAATACAATGGACTTTGCAAGTAATATACTAATAAAATTTTATTCTTTAAGTATGACAAATTATAAAATAATATGTATTACTTTTAGTCTATTATGAGCTTGATGTATTCAACTAATGATGGTCGTTTTATTTTGACTGATGCAAAAGTAAACCATGAACATTTATCTAATGATGCTCAAAATACACTTACGAGACTTAATAAGTTATTTATTTAAAGACAAAACTTGGTAATATACACTATGTTATTTTAAATATTTATTATATATTAAATATGTATGGGTGTAAGTTAAAATAGTTAATATACATGAAAACTTATAGTTCTTATATAAAATAATCATAGACCTTTAATTTTATACTAATTTAATATTTCTATTTATTAAACTTATGTTATATTAAATATTTGTTTTAGGGGAACTGATTTTTAATTTCGGAAAATTTCTTCAATTATCATTGAAATACTTCCCAAAGAACAAGAAGTAGGATATAGGTTTAAAACTATTAATATATAAATTGTAAAAATTATAAAATATATATAATATATAATTATTATTACAATAATTTAAGATTATTTAAATAATACAATATAAATTGTAATCTTGCATAGTAAATTATATGAATAAATTAAAACAGAAATAGACATAATCATTTTTCTTGTTATTAAGAAAATTAATGGGTTTTTTAATACTATCAATATTAAATGAATCAAATGTTAAATTTTCATTCTTTAAGATATTAGGATTTAAAATTTGATAAAATAATTCACCAATTTTTTTCACATAAAATTTCAAATATTAATTAAATATTAAAATTTAAAAATCTTATAACTGAATTTAAATATTTGTACCAGCTGTTACTATAATTGTCATTATGGCAAACATGTATAAATTTTGAAAGAGCTTGATGCAATACTTCAAAAAAAATGTTTTAATACTTATAAATAAATTTACTGGTCTACAAGGGTTTTACATCAGAGACCAAAATATACTTATCTAAATTAATTTTTGTGCCTATTTCAAATCTGCAATTACATTGTTGCATATAGACTAAATAATAATATCCTTCTAATTAATATAACAAATATTTATGTTACGTATGATAAATATATTTTAATTAAAAAAATACGTAACAGAATGTATTATGTGTAGTATATCAATATAAATAATTTTTTAAACACCAAGAGTTGCATAGATATGATTACTAAGACATCTATTTAAATGATTTATTACAATAAAAATAGTGATTTTAACGAAATATTGAGTTCTGCTCATAAATTTACTGCAGTAATTAACAAATAATTAAGTTCCTAATCGCATATCAATCTAAAAATATAATATTTTATTACTCGTAAAATATTCTATTTAATAATATAAAATACTAAACTTGCAAGTTGAAATGTATTTAAAAGTTCAAATTTTTAAAATATAAACTTTCATAAATATCTACTTTAAAGAATAAAAAAATCAATTAAAATAATTAAATCAATTAAAAATAAATAATAACTTGAAAAAAATTTTTTTTAATGAATTTTTTCACGTTTTTCTAATTAGTTATAATCACAAAAAAGCGAAAAAATCTAATTTCAGACTTGAAATCAGTGTAAAAATCTATTTTAGAAAAGTACATATTAGTCTATGGAACATTAAAATATATTTTTTTTAGTGATATGATTTTGTTACTGTGTAATTCAGTATAAGAAAGAATTTTATACCCCTATTAATTTGGAGATATTTAATTTAAAAAAGTATTATTGAAGTGTCCATTTTTTGCAGTAGCCTAATTTTGAGATATTTGTCTACATACCTAAATTAATGCGGGGTTTTCAATATTAGCTGATTATATAAAGTGAAATATTTTATTATGAATAAGAAATTTCTTCTCACAAGGGAAGACAACAGTAATGGGGTCCTTGATATTCATTGATGTTATTCAATCTAAATTAGATAAATATCAACAAATTTTTTTCCTCCTCAAAAAATAATTAAGAGAAAATATAAAAAAAGTTATTTCAATGGGCGGGGTACGAAGTTCTCGTATCCCAAGCTTATAAAACTGTATTATATTCGACGTAGCCGCTGTGCATTACATGAAGTATAAGTTAAAAAGGACAATTTAAGGTCTGTCAAAAATTCAAAGCAGCTTTTCTTAATTTTGAGAAGGTAAAATAAACAAAATCAGTTTTAAAATGAATGCAAGTTAGATTCATGTAACTTTTATAGAAATTGGGTGACCATTACTAAGGCAAATCCTTGTAAGTTATTTTATAATAAACAAAATAAAAATAAAATTTGAACACAAAAATATCATGTATTTTAAATACGACAGCCATTTGCACATAGGTGATAGGTTGTCGAGAAAATTTCTTTTTTTTAACATATAGTACGTAATGTAAGCTTTAATTTTACATATGTTTAAAGGACGCAATATTTCCAGAAAATTTTCAAAATTTAAGTAGAAAATGTTGACTTTGTGTGAATAAATTGTTATTTTGAATCCCTCCTTATGGGCAGGTAAAGGGTCAGGGTTTGAACAAATTTATATCAAATGAAAGGGAAATTTTTAAGATTTCTATATAAAAAAATATTTTTGATTTGTTCATGATTGTAAAAATTATGGTAGTTTAAGAAAATAAAACGTTAAAAAAACAGATTTTATATTACTTTATTTTATTGTAATTTTTTGAAGGATTTCCTCCATTTACAGGGAACCAGAGATATTTTTTCAATTTTTAAGGGCTATGTCTTCAACTAGTTACTATATTTGTTCTTTTGACGCATCGATCAAAGAAATTAATCTGATAACAGCTAAAAAAAAGTAGTGGCACACATAAAAAAAAACATAGTAAAATTAATACCTTCTTAGCTTCGCATTAAAGCTAAAAAAAAATGTTATTGTACTATTATTTTTCAAAAAGTTTACTATTTATTGTATAGACAAAATATGAAACAAAAAAATTAAATAACACCCATTGACACGGCCACGGCGTTGTCACCCCGCGGTCGTGTCAGCTCCTTCACTGCCACCGCTTCACTATAAACCGGACCGTTACACACACATGTTATCGTCTTGGTGTAAAGTCCAATAAATGCCTAGCGTGGAATACCCGCCGGAATAATACGAGTAGTTCAAGTCATCTTCGTGACACTGCACCATTTCATTATTTTATCTTGCTTAATTTCTTGTAAACTCTAATTAGTGTACACGTATATGTCAATCGCTGTACTATCTCGTTTGTGTTTTTGGTTTGAATAAACGGCTNCTATCTCGTTTGTGTTTTTGGTTCGAATAAACGGCTCTACACTGATTTTTTTAACACGCTTATATTAGTTTCACATGTATGCCGTGTGTTTGTAAATCTCCACCCGCCACGTATTATTAATATTCTCGTGAATCCCGTCGTCTATGGCCTTGAGACTAGACTGTCGTAACGCATTCACCCCACCCCGCTCACCATTCGTCGAAAAACAATATTTTCCTGTGATACGATCACATTTGCATGTGCCCATATCTCTGTCTCCCATACCATCGTTGTACCGTTTAATAGACATATATATATATATATAATTAACACAGTGACATACAGCAATACTAACAGGAGGGCGGACTGCACACATAAACACTTTTTGCAATTCACGGCCAATGTGCCATAATAAGATATCCCTATCGACAGTTGACCTTTTACCATCTTCGCGATCACTACTTGTCTAATAATTAACTTAACTTGCTACCCCGTATATTATAGTGTGTGTGTGTGTCGCCGTCAGCTCCCTGTTGGATTATATCATCTCTAGGTGTCCAGCAGGTTGTATTATCTATTTAATATTTTAATTGTTTAATAAATATTTATTTATATCGTTGTTAACCTAAAGTGTTATATATATATATTGTAGTGCGACCCTTGGTAGTTCCTCTAAGGGAATATAAATTAAATAGGAAACTTCAGTACCTAAGGTAGATATAGCCTAGCCAGCTATCCCCCGTTGGTCCCTTAGAATACTGTCGACGGGCATTTAGG
>NW_026099768.1:0-11275 GCF_025091365.1 Daktulosphaira vitifoliae | reverse complement strand
TTCGTCACTACCTCCATGGTAGTGATCTTAAAATAATCTTTAAACAATAATGAACGCAAAATACTAGTATTATATTGTGATAAAAGCGTGGGTGCTTTGTGCCACATTTTTCGTATATTGAACGCCCGACGCTTTTATCATAATAATACTAGTATTTTTCGTTCATTATTGTTTAAAGATTATTTTAAGAATTATTTTTAACTTATTAGTTCGATGTGCTTTAAAAGCGTGTTTTTTTAGTTTTTTTAAACTATATTTATTTTAAATTAAATTGTGACATTATTACGACGTTAATCGCGTCAACATCATGGTAAAATTAGCTTCGTATAGAAGCATAATTATTAACTATTAAAAAACTAAATAAATACAATTTTTAGATATTTATATTGTTATTAAAACATATAATTTTCTTTTTATTATTCTTTAATAATATATAACACAACTTTCACTTAAGATATTATTTAAAATTTAATCCGTTATCATTTTTTAACTTATTTATATTAAAAAAAATCAATTTAGCATATTAGAAGTGTTTTCTTACAAATTATGATAGACTACAATGTTTTAATGCTCATATTAGTCAATGTTTAGTTTTAATATTCTTGTAATATACTGCATATGAGATAAAAATTCATCTTCATAATTACCGTATTCATATTTTATTAAAAAAATATTCGGTGGTATATGTACCAAATTCATATATATATTATAACTTTTCCAAAAATGATTAAAATATACATCGAGTTTTTCTTTATCTTCATTCTGTTTTAGAGATTGCTTGTATTCATTAAAAATTGAAATTATCTCCGAAATTGGATTTTTGTATAAATGATATTTTTCAAACTTGATTAATAAAAGATTACAAATATTTAAGACTTCATTTATATAATCACTAATCGTTTCGTTTTCACTTGGTAAAGTCTTTACCATTGTTGTTAATTGTTGAATACATAAAAATAGGTATTTAATTCCAAGGCTTTCAATAATATTTCTAAGCCAATTTAGTAGTTCTTTTGGATGTATGGCTTTGAGTACGTTACGATTTTGTATAACATCGTCCATAATGTCTTTTAAAGTACTTCCGCTGATATTAGCACTGTATCTTAAAGAAGTCTTTCCATCATTGTATCCTATTGTGTAATAGACTTCCGATCCCATTTTATTTACTACAGTACGACATTGTATTTGTAAAGATGACAATTCTTCGTGTTTATTTATATGTTCAAATACGACATTAAGTGGTGTATTATATAAATCAACTGGCTCACACGTACAAGTTTTAATTAAAACAATGAACAATACATAACTAAATAAAATCATATTGAAGAATATTGCACAAATTCTAATAGTGAAAATCTAACGTTGATGTTCCGAATAGAAGAAGTTATAAAAGCATACTTTTTAATGTACGTGGCTTTTTTATATTATGAAAAAACTATACAATAATTGAAGTAATAATAACTTTTAACATATTTATAAAATCAAATAAATTGTTTTTAAATTTTTCTATAACTAAAAATACTAATGATAAATTGTTCATAATTTATGGGTAATAAAAATTAGTTTATTTGTGAGATAAAGATGAGTAATATATATGCTTTAAATTAAAATAAATAATAAGCATGATAAATTTAGCTAACATTACTAACAGTATTGTATTTTTCTCGCAGGCCCAGTGTAACTGTCCCAAATGTTCTTTATATTATTTAAATTAAAAGATATTTAAAAAAATACAATCTACAGTTGTATTAATCGTTTTAATTACAGTAGATATTAAAAGTTATGTGCACTCTGTTTTCCCAGTTTCCCCTCTCTTTTTTTGACAATATATGAATATTAAAAAAGTAATCTAGAAATATGGCATTTTACTCATAAGAAAATTTATTCTAATAATACTATTATTTTTAATTTATTTTTTAGCTTCCATTCGAAATTTACTAATATTACTAAATGTTTAGCTTTGATGCAAAGCTTTATTTTTACTTCATTTTTTTTTTAATTTTTTGAAAATCTGACCTTTTACCTGCCTATGCGTTAGAATTCAAAATATCACAATGCATAAATATTTAATTTTATGACTTGACTTTTGACAATATTCCGTAAATACTGCGTTTTCTAAATACACGTTAAATTACAGCTGCGCTACCGCCTGCTATAAGTTAATAAAAATTTGTCCTGATAAAATGTCTTCTATATGTAAACTACCCCTGAAGTTAAACAAAGAATGTTATTTTTGTGTAATAAAATTACCGTTTTATGTGTTATTTTTTACATCAATTTTTACAATAATGTACTATATTATATACAATTTATAATAAATTTTATTTATACTAATAACTTTCTTATTGATGAACAACATTGTTTCCGTCATGGCCGATTTACTTTAACATGCAATCTTGTATTTCAAGATGTAGATGTCATTTATACTGATTTTTCAAAAGCCTCCGATAAACTTAATCTTAATATTCTGTCTGAACTTCTATACCACGCTGGTTTTGGTGAACCACTCCTCTCTTGGTTAATTTCATATTTAACTGAAAGAAACCAGTGGGTAAATGTTCAATGTTGTGCTTCTGAAGTGATAACCCTCTCCTCCGGTGTTCCACAAGGTTCAATCCTATCTCCCCTTCTTTTTTTCATTTTTGTAAATGGCGCAAATTCTGTTTTACAGCATGCTAAAATACTTCTTTTAGCAGATGACTTTAAATTATTTATGCGTGTTACTAATAGTTCCGATGTTATTTTACTTCAAACTGATCTAGATCGCTTAGTTAGTTGGGCTGAATCAATTGGCTTGACTTTTAATACCTCTAAATGTTATAAAATGACTTTTTAACGTATTTCTAATCCTATATCTTCAACTTACTATATTCATAACCATCCTTTTTTTTCTGTTCCTTCAATAGTTGACCTTGGGTTTCGTCTCACTCCTACTTTAAATTTTCGACTTCATATTGAAGAAGTATGTTGTAAGGCTCTGAAAACTTTAGTTTCATTCAGAGAATTTCTCATGAATTTCACCTCTCAAGAACACTCAAAAATCTTTTTTGTTCACTGGTTCGCCCTATCCTTGAGTATGGTTCGGTTTAATGGGATTCATAAAATTACACAGCTACCAACTCTATGATACTTGAAAGAGTACAGCGTAAATTTTTACGCTTTGCGAATCATATCCTTAATATCCTCCATCCACCTCATGACTTAACTCCTATTCAAAATTTCTTATAACTTCCTTTCTTATCTGCTAGAAGACATGACTCTAATATCCGTTTCCTTTCTAAACTCTCAGCTGGCTTGATTGATTCTCCTGTCCTACTTTCTAAATTGAACTTTCGGGTACCTGCTCGTTCGACTCGCTATACTGCCCCCTTCCTCATTCCTCATTCATCTTCTAATTATATTTTTCATTCTGCTCTCCCACGTTTAATGCGCACTGTAAATAATGACCCTCATTTTTTACATTCTTTTCATTTTTAATGTAGTCATTTAGCTTTCCTATTTAATATTTAAATTTTTCTTTTTCTCTTAGTCAAGCTTAAGTTTATAAATGTTTCATTTTTAGTTATTAGATAATTTTAAGTTGTCCAGTTAACTGTCTAGTACATATTGTATTTTTTGGACTATTGCCTGTATAATTTATAATAAATAAATAAATAAAAATGTAATAGTCTATTGGCGGGTAAATTCAAATGCGTTAGCGGGTCACTTTGTGGCCTGCGGGCCTGGGTTTGGGTACCCTTGATATTTATTACACGTAATAAGGCGACGGCAGGCAAAGGTAGCGCGGGTCGCGGGACTCTGTGTACTACAAAGCGATGTGGTATTATGTCATCACTAATTCGAATAAGACTTGAAATTTCAAATACATATAATTTGCCATGTTTTTTTTAGATATTTCAATAAAAAAATGAAAAATCATAGATTTAATTACACACAAGTTATAACTTAACGTCGTAAAACAACGTTACATTGTTCTTGCAAAAAAGATACACATGCAATTTAAAACAAATACATCTGTTCATTTTAATTATTTTTGGAAAATTTGTCATTGTTTGGTTTATATATTTTTTAGTAATTCCAAAAAAATATGCCAGCATTATTAAATTTTTTGAAATACAATGGGATCATTTTGCCCCAAGCGTCAACTTGCCCCTTATATTGCGTTTTT
This sequence comes from Daktulosphaira vitifoliae, assembly GCF_025091365.1. NCBI lineage: Eukaryota > Metazoa > Arthropoda > Insecta > Hemiptera > Phylloxeridae > Daktulosphaira > Daktulosphaira vitifoliae. Next base: position 7,107 of record NW_026099768.1, on the reverse strand, counting down.
TAATGGGTAATTTTAAGATTATGTATGTCTATATAAAACTACAAAAAAAATTAGAATATTTTTAATAAATTAGCTATAAATGGTTGCATTTTAATCTTTGTAACTAACGACATTTTTTAATGAAGAAAAGTTTCTTATTACTTAGTAACTAAAAAGTATATTGTAAATTTTTTAGAACTGATGTAATTTTAATAGGGTTTTCTTTAAAATCAGCTAAAAGTCGGCTGAAAGTCGAACACTTAATTAAATGGTGATATTTTGTGGATTAATTGAAGTTTGAGTGATACAGTTACTTCATTAAAAGTGGTTTTTAAGGATAAATTTTGGAAAATAAATTTAAAATTATAAAAAATAGACCGCCTTTTTAGCTATTGTAAATTTATTTGATAAACTATACAACAAAATGTATTTTTTATTACGAAAGAAAAATCTAGAAAAATTTTTCAATGTTAACAAAAATAACCGACATTTTAAATGTATGATTAATAGGAAATTTAACTAAATAGAAATACAACTAACATTGACAGAATATTTTTCAGTATAATATTCTATATTTTAAGAAAATAAAATACTTTATTTACTATTCACGCACAAGTCCCTGTATGATTTATAATACTGCAAAAATATTTTCATTTACACAAATATATGTATATATATTTTTAATGTAAGTATACATCTGTGTATATTTTTTACTGTAGTAATTTATTAATAAAATACAAGAAGAAAATAATAAAAAGTTCTTTATCACATGCCTTAAAATTATTAATATGAAATATAAAATCGAAGATGAAATTATAAATTTTTAGTTTAGAATATGAAGAATTTGAAAAAATAAGTATAAAAAAAAAAAAAAACGGTAGCACAGTGTGGACGAGGCATAGATGGGACAAGTATAGATGATATCTGACAGTGATTAAAATCACTATCATAAGAAACGCTTCGATGCAAATCTGTAGATAGTATTTCATTTAGAGAAATTGGTGGATTATTCCAAAAGCAACATCAACTCTTATTTCTTTAATTATATCCTGATTAGTAGTTTTTTGATTTTAAAATATATTATATGAATAAATACTAATTATAGTTTTTAAATTCAGTATGAAATTGTGAGGCCAGCTATGATGTATGGTTCATAGTGTTGGGCGGTTTCAATCAATGAGGACTATTAGTATGTCATTATACATATTTTAATTCAACTATTAATAAAACAAAATTTGGTTGGGAATTTTTTAAGAAATTTTTCCTTTGTTGTTGACTGGCCTAGATGTCAGTTTTAAACTTGTAATTGAGCTAAAAGTTATGGTAATATATTCAATTTTTTTTACTATAAACTTTCATAAATCTTTATCAAAAATTTTTCATCAACTTTAAAGAACCAAAAAAATAGGTTAAAAATGAAAATTTGGACTGATTATTTTTAACATATTAAAAATCAAATCAGTAATAATTTGAAAACAATTTTTTTTTCTTTTAATTATTATTTTATATGTAATTAGTAATAATATAAAAAACCCAGCACAGGGGGGTCGCGGCACAGTGGTGACGTGGCATAGATGGATAAAGTATAATAATATCTGACAGTGATTAAAATCACTATCAAAATAAATATAGTTTCTTTTCATGATTATTGTGTATACTGATACGATCACATATATATATATATAATTAACACAGTGACATACAACAATACTAACAGGAGGGCGGACTGCACACATAAACACTTTTTGCAATTCACGGCCAATGTGCCATAATAAGATATCCCTATCGACAGTTGACATTTTACCATCTTCGCGATCACTACTTTTGCCTGATAATTAACTTAACTTCGCTACCCCGTATATTATAGTGTGTGTGTGTGTCGCCGTCAGCTCCCTGTTGGATTATATCATCTCTAGGTGTCCAGCAGGTTGTATTATCTATTTAACATTTAAATTGCTTAATAAATATTTATTTATATCGTTGTTAACCTAAAGTGTTATATATATATATTGTAGTGCGACCCTTGGTAGTTCCTCTAAGGGAATATAAATTAAATAGGAAACTTCAGTACCTAAGGTAGATATAGCCTAGCCAGCTATCCCCCGTTGGTCCCTTAGAATACTGTCGACGGGCATTTAGGCTCAACCCCTAAATAGCGACGTAACAATTGGTGGAGGCGCCGATCTCTCTGTTTTATTTTAAACTTTCAGTGAGGGATCCCCCCCAAAGTGTACTACAATTTTTATATACCGCTTTTCACGGTTTCAATGTTAATTTTCATGATATTCAAGTATTACTAGGCGTAGATTCTGCAAGTCAGCCTGTCTGGCTTGAGGCAGAAGATCTAGCAGCCGTCGCGTCATATTACAATAAAAATTTAATTGTACTTTCCCAAGATAACAATTGTTCGGACGTAAATGTTATCGCATTCATAGAATTCGATCGAGATAACATTTTGTTTTATTTTCCCACTGTCATTGGTCTCCATTATAATATGTAAAAAATTCTAGTGTTAATTTTAATATTAAAACAATTGTGCATATTAATGACAATATTTCAGTCGCCGACAGGCGTAAAATTCTTAACTCCAGACAAAAAAATTATGATTTTACCGAACACTTCAAACAAAATGATGCGTCAACACCAGACGTACACTTCGAATCTCAGGTTAACGAAACATGTTTCGCGGAAAAAGAAACATCTTCTCTAGCAGAATTTTCACAAAAGGTCGAATTCGACATTAACCCGTCTTTATCTCATGATAAAAAACAAAAACTTGAAACATTGTTGAATAATTATAATGAAATTTTTTCAAAGACTAAATTCGACTTGGGCGAGGTAAAATTACCAGATATTGAATTAAAATTAAATCGCGATCAAATAATAAATTTACCGAATTTCAAGTTAAGCGTTAAAGAACGGGCCGAGGTAGAAAAACAAACTAACGAGTTATTAAAGGCCGGCATAATAGAACCGTCAAATAGTCCATATAGTAATCCGGTATTTTTAGTAGGTAAAAATCTCCCACAGGGTGACAAAAAAGGGGCCATCCCTAAGGAATATCGCATGGTTTTAGATTATAGAAAATTAAATTCGATTTTATTAAAAGAAAGTTTTCCCATGCCGATAATTCAAAATATATATGACTGCTTAGCTGGTAACCACTATTTTTCATTATTAGACGCGTCCAGTGGTTTTTATCAATTCAAACTATCTAAAAATTCTCGACAATATACAGCTTTTTCTACTGATACGGGACATTTTCAATTCAAAAGACTTCCAATGGGACTTAATAATGCTCCAGCAATATATCAGTCCGCTATGTGCAAAATTATGGGAGGTCTTACTTATAAAAATAATATTTGCTACTTAGATGATTGCACAGTTTTTGGAAAATCTTTCGATCAATATTTATATTCGTTAGACATAACATTACAAAGATTTAGACAGTATAATCTAAAATTGAAGCCATCAAAATGTAAATTCGGATACGAGGAAATACAAGTACTCGGTAATATCATAAATTCGAAAGGCATTAGGCCAACCGATGAGGGCATTGAATCGGTAAAAAAATTCCCTTCCCCTAACACTATTAAACAACTTCGTAGTTTTTTAGGACTTGCCAATTATTTCAGAAAATTTATTCCTAACTTTAGTAAACTGGCAAAACCTCTTACAGATCTCACTAAGGGTAAATTTAAAACAAAAAATGAAAAAATTAAATGGTTAACTGAACATGAAACAGCATTTAAAGAGCTAAAGTCTAAACTTACGACACCTCCACTCCTCGCGCATTTTAACGTAAATTTGGAAACTATACTAGTAACAGATGCTAGTAAATTAGGTCTAGGTGTTATACTTCAACAACGTGACGATAATAACGAAATTCATCCAATCTCTTACGCGTCTAAAAAGTTAACGCCCGCCGAGTCCAATTATTCCGCAATGGAACTCGAGGTTTTAGCTATTCATTTCGCGTTTACCCACTATAGGCAATATGTTCACGGTAGGAAGATTGAGGTTTGGACTGATCATAAAAACTTGACAAGTTTTATGAACATAAAAACTGAATCTAACGTTGTAAACAGGATACGAACGAAATTAATGGGCTATGATTTTGAAGTAAAATATAAAAAAGGTATTTTTAATAGGGCCGCGGATCATCTATCGCGTTATCCCAGTTCAAGTGAACTAATTAATATTTTAAATTCGAATATTAAAAATGATATTTTTAAAATAAATCTTGTTCAACCTATTAATATTGCTGTAGAACAAGCAAACGATGCGTACTTGAATAACATTATAGGTGCTATTAAAAACCCTATCTCATCAAATTCGTTTTATTTAAATAAGGCCGACAATTATGAAATAAAAGATAATGATATATTGTATTACAAAACGAAAATTAGACAAATCCCTGTATACGCACTTGCTTTACCTTCAAAATTTATTAAACAGGTAATAATTGATAATCATGATAGTTTATTAAGCGGGCATATCAGTTTTTCAAAAACACTAAACAAAATTAGGAGTAAATATTACTGGCCAAAAATGAGAAAAGATATAAAGTCATATGTTCTGTCATGTGAAAGGTGTCAAAAGAGGAAACCATATAAACAAAGTAAGCCACCGAAAGTAGGGAGATACGATTTAGACAAGTGTGAGATTATGAGTGAAATAATTATTGACTATGTTGGTCCCCTTCCAAAATCGAGATCTTATAAGTATATTTTAGTAGCTACTGATCGTTTATCAAAATTTTGCGTAGCTCAACCATTTACAAATGCCAATGCGCGTAGTACCAACAAATTTCTTTTAGACTTATTCTTAAGATTTGGTCCAGCTAGGATAATTAGGTCAGATAATGGAACTCATTTTACGTCAAAGACAGTTTTAGACCTAATGGACGCTTTTGGGGTAGACAAAAAATTCGGAATTCCGTATAAGCCTACTTCACAAGGTCAGGTGGAGAGGCAAAATCAAACAGTTATAGACATGATATCACATTACGTTCAGGATAACAATAAGTGGGTAGATTATTTACCATACGTTGTATATGCCTATAATACCNTAAGTGGGTAGATTATTTACCGTACGTTGTATACGCCTATAATACTTCAATACATTCGGTTACAAATTATACGCCATTTTATTTAGTTCACGGCTATAATCCTAAAAGCATGTTTGATATTGCACTAATTCCCCCTTCCGATGGGAACGTTATCGATGAAATTAATAAAATCAAACATATTAGAAAAACATTACCCCAATTATTAGAGAAACAATCCGAACAAACTAAACAAAAACTATTATCATTGAATAATTTTCACTCGTTTAAAGCGGGAGACAAAGTCTTAGTTAAAGTCCCGGTAAAGGGTAATAAATTTTCAGATAGGTATGAAGGCCCTTGTGTTATTTTAAAGAAAATAGGTCCATATAGTTATTTAGTAAATCTGCCAAAAAACAATATTTTGGTCGAATCGCCTGTTCACGTAGACCAGTTAAAACCTTTCGTTTCTAGAATATAAAATCCCGTCAAATCTCGGCCCGGGGCTAGCTCTAAAATAGTAAAATATGTATAGTAATGAGATGACAATATAATTACAATTTAACAATTTTCCGAAAATATAAGAATTATAAGATGTATAATAATCATTGTCGATATTGTTACTTTTTTTTTATTTTTGCTGACATAAATTATAGGCAAGGTCAGCGTGATAACGCACCCGAAAAATTGATCTCATTGCGACAACGGTGCTCTTCGCTTCCTAAGACCCAACGAATATTATTATATTGTGCTGTTTCAACTCTTAAAAAATTCTTAAAAATTTGATTATAATTTATTTTGTTCTAATATGTTCGAATTTATTTAATCCAAGATGGTTTAAGGGTAAAATGCTATATTAAAGTATACTATTTATATAAAATACGCTTACCTACCACTTAATAATAATTATGACTCAAGAAAATTTTTTTTTGTTATTGCTATTGACAATAATTCTTTACCCCAGTGGCGACTGTAGAGAATATTCAATAAATCTGATTAATTACCTAGGTTACATTTAAAAATCTAGACACTCTTCAATTTTAAAATTACCTCCTGTCGGATACAAGGATTAGTATGAACAATCGTGTTACTCTTATATACTAAATTACTTATATATAATCTTATATCCTAAAAATTGCTTAAACTACTTAAATTAAAATCCATTAATCATTCATTGAAATGAAGTCATTCTTTGAGGTTCATTCGACGGGTCATCTTAATCAATAATTTTATCGAAGACTTCTTCGCTGTCACAGGACCTCTCTACATTGAATTACGATCTACATCTCGATCATTCTCACTGTAAAATATAGTTTTATAAATATCAATATATTTTTAATAAAAATTCGATTATTGTAGACTTACTCCTATATAACTATTTAGTTCAATATTTTAAAACCTAATTTCCCTTGTTTATCCTTGAGTCAGATAATCAAGTAGTCGAATAACTAGGTCAATTATTAACCTCTATAATGTATACGTTGCATTCACTTAATTGCCATTTTGCCATCTCGCCATTTTTTATAGCCATTCATAGCCAGTCACCACTAACGCCACCGCCACGCCACAGCCACGGTCAATGTCACGACCATTACCATGACTTTTGTCATTTTATTTTGAGCCACAGTCCCTTTTAATAGAACATCCAAACCACGACTTAAACATCTTCGTATAATTTCGTATGTAGCGACTTGATCACCGAGACATCAAATTATCACGATTCGTGCAATTTTATGTTCTATCTTTATTTTATTTTATTGTGGCATATGTTTATTTATATACGACAAGTCCGATTGATTTATTATTTTGTGGCATATTTTTACTTAAATTCGGCAAAGTCCGACTTAGTTCATTAGAACATTATTATATATTATTTTATTCGGTATAACCGATTTTGTGGCATTTTTATATTACTGTTATTTTCGGCAAATCCGATTATTTGATTTTGGCATATATTTTATTATTATTCTCGGCAAGTCCGTTAATTAATTTAATTTGTGGTGTTTAGGCCTACACAATAAGTGTATCTATTGTTGTTTTATCTTATCGTTGTTCGGCGGCTGCATAGTCGTCCGGGTTTA
>NW_026099767.1:0-21953 GCF_025091365.1 Daktulosphaira vitifoliae | reverse complement strand
AAATAATGGGAGTATTTTTATTTCAAAAAGATAATTTATGTATTAAAACTATTGCATATTATAACTTGATGTACAAATTAACCTTTGGTGTGATTTGTAAGAATATAAAATATCAAGAATCAATAACAATTAAGTTTACTATGTATCTGATGTAAAACAAAAATTATACAAATAAAAGTTTAAACTAATTCTAAAATAAAATTTTAAGTATAAAGTTGACTTCTAAAATATTTGTATTTTATTCAACTAAATCATTTGTATAAACTTTTTGTTATAAAAACATTTTTGAATAACAAATNTTCAACTAAATCATTTGTATAAACTTTTTGTTATAAAAACATTTTTGAATAACAAATCATACTTAATCTAGTTATGTATAATTATATTGATATTTTTATTAATTAACTCAATAATAATTGAATTATGAAACAAACAATTAAATAAAATGGCGCCAAAATAAACATTTTTTTTCATATTAATATAATAGGAAAATAATAAAGTTTTTTATATTTTTTAGTACTTTATTATTACGGATATGTAATGATAAAGATACACTCTCAATGTTGATAAAAAATTTTATCTTATCTTCAAAATAATTCATTAAAAATACAAAAAAATTTTTAGTTACTTAAAGTTTACAGATTGTTATTGAAATCATGAGAAATTTTCCAAAGAAATACTCGTAAATAATATAAAATAAAACTGAGAAAAGGTAACAAAATATAATATATAAATACGACTTTCTATTTACATAGCATTAAATTAAAATAAATAATAAGAAAACAATTAAAACAGAAATCCACAAGAATATATAACTGAAAGGTAACAAAAAATAGTAGATACTTATAAATAGTTCAAACAATAAAAAAAATTGTATTTTTAATTATTGTACCTTAACACACAATAATTGTACAACAATTAATAATTAAAAATTTCAAAAATTATTTATTATATGTATACACAACATAAAATACAACCTATAATAGTAAAATTTATTAAAAAGATTTATTTTTACAATGCCACAGTGTTAATATGTCATAAATAATAAATAATTTAAAAATATAACGCAAATAGTATACAAATTAATGAATTGGTCATCACATATTTACAAATTAAAATTAATTTACTAGATTGCACATATTTTACAAAGTTGGAACTTGACATAAAATAACATATTCTATAAGCAATCACTTTTTTTTTTGTTTCAATACCCTTTTAAAAATTTTATTTTAACAAGAACCCTGAAACTTTTCCGACTATTACCGTGTGTTCTTCTATTTATTTATAATTTAATTTTACTTAATTTTCTGTTTGCAAACTCATTATAAATCTAAATTTTTGATAATGTAATGCATAATTTAATTTAATAAATCATATAAAGTTATACTATCGTATTTTATCTAATGTAATTGTAGGAGAATCATGGTCAGAAAATCCAATTCTTGCTAATTCTTTTAACACTGGCAGTGGTCTTTTAGGCCAAGTTTTTTTTAATTTTAGGTCATGGGCCTCTTTTTGTATTTTTTCAAGTTCTTTTACCATAGGATAAATTTTTTGTTCGATCCACTCAGATATCGTGAATTTGTCAAAAATACCTGTTAGTGATTCTTGGATAGGTTTCACTAATGACAATAAAGGTCTATANTACCTGTTAGTGATTCTTGGATAGGTTTCACTAATGACAATAAAGGTCTATAAATGTGAGCGTATTCCTCCATGAGCTCGTCAACACGTATTGGTGTGGAAAATTCACGCTCTACATTATAATTAGTCATCCATCCTCGCTTTTTTTTTGTCACATCGATAAATTTATTGTATTCTCCCTCAATTAAGTGAAGTCTATATGTTAACCTAGTCAAATAATTAATAAATATATATATTATTAAAATCATAAGTTTTAATTTTAATTATATTAGTTACCTAAAGAACTGATACCCAGGGAAAGAACATCTAGAAAATTGTTCCCAGAGGTAAGGATCTATTTTTAAACTTAAAAAATCTTCATCATATTCATTTGAGCTGCCAAATATACCACAACTTAAACCATCATTCAATTTCGCTTGTAGAGATTGATTCATATAACCATGAGATACTGCCATTAAATTTACAATCATAGATGGTATTGATGCTGGAAGAGTTTCACATAATACAGCAAAATGGTCGTATCTAAATTGTTTAAATAAAATAATCATTTTTAAATTGTTAATAGTTTATGGCTCATTTTTTCATACCTCTGCCATCCAGTTATTACAATTCCTTTAAATCCTCCAGTGAATCGACTTTCTTCATTACTCATTAACTGTAACCAATTTAAATTATTTTCCAAATGTCGCTTGACATTAGGAACATATAGCGTTTCTCCGAATGCTCCTTTAAATGCGCTAGATGTCCATGCATGAGGAAATACAGCCTGATATTTTTCCCAAACGGTTTGCATTACAAATCTATACACATCTTCCGCGTAAACCCATATCTGAAAAAATAAAAATTAATTTAATTTACAATTAAAAAAAAACATATATTTATTATAAAAAGCTTTACCATTGGTTCAACTAGTTTTCCAATGTTATACATTTGCATTGAATTTACTGATAAATGTCTTAACATATCATCCCAAATGATTGGTATAGTACTCGGATATCTTGTACGTACATAGGTTGCTACTTTAACAACATGTGAAAGAAATAAATCTTCTTTAGCTATTGATTTACACCTAAAACATTCACCTATTTGGAACACTTCATCGCAACCAATATGCAAGTATTTTATATTCCCGTGTAACTCCATAACCTAAAAATTGTTGATAAGTTTAATAAATAAATTAATTATTTAAGTTGTTTCATAAATACTTGATCTATAATTTGTTCTACAAATTTTATTGATGCATTGTATGATGGACATAACGCTTGAGGAGATTCTGGAACCTCTCGTAAGTGGGTAAAATCTGGTGTTTTTAAAGCAAATTCCACATGACCAAAAGTTTGAATTAATGGTATCACGTCCAAATTATTTAATTTAGCCAACCTTAAAATTTCCTTAACTTCTGCTCTAGTATATGCATTTCCAGCAGCTATTTCGGATAATTCCCCACTCCAAGGAAACATATCTTCCCATTCAATTAAAAGGCCAGTACCCCCCATTTTTTTTATTAACGGGAATAATTTTTGTAAATATAATATCTTTGGAGGTGCACCTTTTAGATCCAAATGAATAAGTCTATGTGATGGAACATAAGGTTGGAATTGTTGAGAAACAACGTTAATTTGAGGCTGTTGTATTCTAATTTGTGCTGGCTGTTCTTCAACAAATTGAACGTCATCATTTATTTTTCTAACAACACTTGAAACTGCAGCTGCTCGAGGAAGTTCTGCTTGTTCAAAATTTGACATAAGTAAACCATTTGAGTTTTCAGTTCCATCGGAAGTATTGTGTTGAAGACAAAGCACAAATAGCAATATACAACCTATTAATCCAAGCATAATGAATCTACGTCTTTTTAAAGGATTCGCTAACCAACTGGCATAAGAAGTCAATAAATTTTTTAACGCAAATCTAAAACAATAAAAAATTGACATTTTTAATAAACAAACTTATAAACACAACAAAATAAAATCTATTATTAATAAATTTAACTTTTTTCCAATTCTATATTATTCAATTTATTAAAACATAGCATTTTAAAAATGTAAAAAAAAATATTTTTAAAATGCAATTATTTACGGTAGAACAATTTTGTTACATTTTTTTTTTATTTTTAAAGCTTAGGTGTTTTTTCTAATTTTTGACGATAATAAGTAGAAATAGATTAAAATCAGGTTGTTTTATTTATTCATTATAAAGAACTACTAAATATATTTGAGTTAATGCAATTAGACAATATAGCTGTATGAAATACTTCCACAATAACACACAGTATTTTTTAATTTTACAATTTACTTACAATATTTATATCTACAATTGCTATCATAATATTAGAAAAAATCTTTCAAAATCAGATGACTAGATAACTACATAAATACTTTTACTATGGTAAAAATAATAATAATTTGAGTTATGCAATCATATATAAATTGAATAATTTGTACACTTTTAACATCGTATACAAATATTAGTTACGCTTGTTATGGTTCACATTAACCGTTCAAGTTGACTGAATAAATGCTTATTTTGTGTTTATGACTCGAAATTTTAGTAGAGTAACCGTTAGTTAACCGGGATAAATTATTAAAACAGTTAATATGAATATAAAGGTATAAACATTAAATAAAAACAAGTCTCATATAAATACCATAAGTATTTTGAACAATATTTCGTTAGTTAATCTTTCATTCAATCATTCATTTTAATTCCGCAGATTGTTAATTTTTACCAATATGCATGGAATAATTAAACAATAGTAAAATACCATTATTTATTAACCTAATAAAGTAAAAATTTGATATTCTATAGATTATAACTATCATATTGATGTAAAAAAATTGTATAATTTGAAATTTAATAGAAATATTTCGTTAATTCTAAGTTAAAAAAAATATTATACTGGTTAAAATGTAAATATTTCTAACAACATGGTAAATTTAAATTTCAGTCTATAAAAAAGTTTTGTATAATTTTTATTTTTTGCTTTCAATGCTAATTTTTTAGAAAAACTCAAAAACTTAAATTTTTTATAATACATATTACTATATATTTATTAGAAACTTTTTAGTTTTGAACATATAATAGTAATCCATGCACATCAGTATTCCGGTAACACTCGAGATTACTCAAAAATTGCTCATCTTGTATATTTTACTAATAGCACGTGTAAGTGTAGTTTATAAGAATAATAACTTCTGGTAATTATTCATACACGATTTAATCTAAAAAAATAGTTTTTTAACAATTATACTTTTTAGTTATTAAAATAATAAGTCATAGCAATAACATATGTCATAAAATTATTAAATAACATATGAATGTTTTTTTTTCTTAAGCGAGTTAGACAACGCGTAAAACTTTTATAGCATTCATGGTTATTTTAATACAATTAATTGACAAAGATCCCGACACAAATTAATTACTAAAATTCGATTTGTTATCATTATAACAACGTTCGAAAGTAAGTACGCTCATCGGGGTGAATTAGGGTACTCTACTTTGAGGTGAAATGGGGACGTTCTCGTTTTACCCCTTACTATAAATTTAATAGTAAATGATAGACACGCCTTTGAGTTTATATTACTTTATATTTTAACTGTTATTGCTTATAATATTATTTGTATTATTTANCGCCTTTGAGTTTATATTACTTTATATTTTAACTGTTATTGCTTATAATATTATTTGTGTTATTTATCTTGTCAATATTTTAGTTATTAAAATATCAGTTATTGTTATTTTTCTAAAAAATTCAATTTTTTTATTTGAGATGATTAATTTTGTTTATAAGCAAAATTTTCAAGTCTACATGAATAGATTGCTCTTTTATAAAATTGAAAATATATTAAAAAATTTTAATTTATTTATTTAAATAAAAATGATAGATTATTTAAATTTAAGTCATATTATGATAATAAATCTTGTTAATTTTTTACCAGATAATCATATTATATTTTATTTACTTAAGCTAGTATTTTTATTGTTTCAATTTAGGGACAGATTAGATATAAATCAATAAAGAAAAATTTTAGACATACAGTGTCATAAAATTGAAATTATTGTTTCACAATTTAAGCATGTTTATCATTTGCATATATTTTTAATTTTCTTTATTAGAAACTTTGTCTTATACAGTTTTTTCAACAAAATGTATGTAGGTATTAAAAATATCTATTTATTAAATTCATGCTACAGTATTATTTGTAATACAATACCATTTTATAATGCACTTTAGGATAACTGTAAAACATAATTTAACCATCGTGATGATTTTCACTTGACTGCTCACATTTTTTTGGATTATTAAGTGAAAAGTTAAACTGTTATACTATATATGAAATATAATTTGAAAATTACATAATAAGCAACAAAATAATTTGCATACCAATTTTTTTGTATATTACACACATGAAAATGTCAAGTAGTTATATTTAATTATTTAACGCATAAATATATCTTGAATGGATACAGTTTAATTTCTCTATTAATTATCACACTTAATTAAAATGCAGTTTGTCTTCTATATCGAAACAACCTCCGAAATTAAACAAAAAATATTATTTTGGTATAAAAAATCACCATACTTCGGTTAGTTTTAATTTTTTTTCCAATTAATTTGTCTATATATTACGTCAAATGATAGAATCATCCTATAGGATGATTAAGCTATTTAACCACCTTGAAAATGATATAATTATGAAAATGACTGATCAAAAACAATGTTTGAAATAGCACTTCAGAAATTAGTAACAAACATAGAGAGGAGGAAGAGCGTGACAGAGTAATGCGTAATGATTAAAATAAGATAACCCACCATTCTATATTTTAAAATATCTATAACTTCCGAAATAATTAGTCAAATATTGTCATCGACTTGTAATTTTTTACAATGTTATAGCTATGTTGCTATTAAAAAGAATAAAGTTGACACCCGTATAAGGTATATAGGATAAATAAAAAAAAATTATTATAATTAATAAATCAAGAAATATATGACATTATTATTTAAAGAGAAATCCAGTTGATAAAAATAGCTATCGAGCGGCTATTAAAAAAATCACTCTATATTACGATATTTTAATTTAGTAGCTAAATTTTTTCCCAATGAGAAAGTAAAGAGTCAGATGTTTATACGAAATGAAAAAGAAATACTTAAAGTATTTATTAAAAGATAATATATTTAGCAAATATAGGACGCAGTATTTCTGGAACATCTAAATTAATATTTTACAATTAAGATGAAAAACTTATACTTTATATATATATATATATATATATATATATATATGTACATAATTTATATGTATAAAGTATTTATAAAAAACCTGTATTGATTCCATATATTTTCAAAAAGTTATAGTAATTTATATTTGAAATTTAAAATCTAGAATTTTAACACAAAAATTACATGTTTTTTTAATTTTACAGCAATTTGCACATAGAAGAAAAGTCGTTGGGACAATTTTTTTTTAATTATAGTACGTAATATAAATTTAAGTTTAACATGTGCTTAAAGAATGTAGCATTTATAGAAAATTTTCAAAACTTTACTTGAAAACTTTACTTTTTTGTGCAAAAGTTGTTATTTTAAATCTTCTTCTTGTGAGCAGGCTAAAGGTCAGATTTTCAAAAAAAACTTATCAAATAAAAGGAAATCGTCTAAGGTGTTTGTACAAAAAAAAATTATTTTAATTCGTTTATTATTCAAAAAGTTATGACAATTAGAAAAAAATCTTTAAAAATATTGAAATTTATATTTTAAAATTTATAATTTTTTAGAAAATTTTCCTTCATTTATAAAAAAACAAGCTATTTTTTTTAAATTTTGAGAGAAATGCGTTTTTGAAAGAAATTTGTTCGGAAAGAGTTGAGAAATAGTAGTGGTAGTCACAAAAAAAATATTTATATATAAACATATCATGGTAAATGAATACCTTCTGAGATCTGCATCAAAGCTAAATAATTTGAGAATAAATTCTTGAGTTAAAAGTGATTATCAAAAGAAAAGATGTAAGTTTTCAGGAAAAATGTTGAAATTGTATTTTTATCTTGTGATATTTACTATTTATTATAACATTTTTTCAATCTTTAAGAGCAATCTATTCAACTAGATACGATTTGTGATCTTCTGACGTATCTTTAAAAGGAATAGATTTGCTGTGAGCTGAGGATAAGTGTCATCAAAAACACATCACAGGAAAATTAATGCCTTTTTAGCATGAAGCTAAATAATTGCATTAATTGTGTAGAAATACTAGATTAAATAAAAATTCTAAAAATAAGTTCAATGACAGTCCTAAGTACTCTGTATAAACAAGAAACTATTAAAGTAATTTTGGTACCTATTTTTACTATTCCTGTATAATATTTTGACTACGCCCGTCAATTTAAATACGCGTTGGGCATGTCTACATTGCTATTAGGACAGGCACATTATAGTAACTTGACATGGAACACAATCATTATAATAATTAAAGTGTCCAAGCATCGACCTTGTAGCCATGCACAGTATTGCTCTTGTAATTTATTTTGAGTAAAACAAAAACCTACGACCATATCACAAAATATACTGTAGCTGTGGCAAATGAAATGTGTATACCATTCAGTATTTTTTTTAAAGTAAATAATACATTAAAATGTGGGACTGTTTAAAAATAGAGCTATATTAAAACTGTCCCCACTGATCCTTATGAACTATCCTTGCTGTATCTAAATAGCTTGAATATTAAAAAATAACACAATTGATCAAATTACTGATCGGTAACATTGTCTGATTTTAATATATAAACTAATAAGTTAAATATATACAGGTATGTCATCGTTTCAATTTTGTTTAAGAGAAATTATATAGTTCTTAAAAATAAAATCATCTTTCTATTATTTTTTATAACAAAAATAATTTTTTTAAAAAATGAAAATCAAGACTAAAAACTTTCTTTGTTTCTTTTATAAAGTAAAGTTGAATATGATTAATTATTGTACAATATATACTTAAATAAATATTTAGAATTATGACAGACTGAAACATAGAAAGATTTCAAATTTTATTCTTTAATTGTGTACTTTAAGTATTAATGATTATGAATAAAGTACAACTTATATTCGAATTTAAAATTTCAATATTGAGCTACTACCAATAAATTCCTGGTCATAAGTTAAACAAAAAAAAAAAATTTTAATTAATATACAATATTCTTGTTAATTATTTTATATATAAAATAGAAAATAAATAATAGATAAACTTAAAAATAATGGCAAATATAAATAAACTTACATGATATAAAATTAATAGCTCAGAATATTTTTTAATAACCGACGTATTTTGATCCAACCAGACAGAAGAACACAAATAAAAATTACATTTTTATACTGTTGTTTTGCTGTACCGTTACTTTGAGAATCTAAGAATGTTTTTAAGAGTTGCGGTGAGGTACCTACGCACGATAGATCTCTGTACACTAACCTTAATTCGGAATCATAACACGAGTTATTTCTTTAATTATTCACTACATAGGCAAAAATTAAAAATGCATCATTAGTCGAACGCCAACTCATATTAGGATCCATACTGTATAATTTAAAATATTATAACGTAATTTCCGCTATTAAATTTCATTTAAACATTACAAATTGTAGCATAAAATGTAATAATTATTTATCACTCTACTTATCGGCCGTTCGAAAAATATCAATAAATACAAATTATATTTAACTTAATCTGAAGTTCAATAAATATTCTGCGATATTATAACTATTTTATTCACTTTATATGATATAATTGTAAATCATTTATAAGTAACAATTATTTTCTAAGATAATTCTATTGCATCACCACTTCTACCATCCCATTTATCTATTGATAATGTCACTGTCAGTATAATAAGGTACCGAGCACGTGCACGTATGAGTTTAAATGGACCAATGATGTATTACATGGACTTTAACTAGAAAATAGAGACGGTGTGTTTGCATTCTGTGTTTTACGATCGTGGCCCCTCGAAATTAGAACGGAAATGACAGCGCTCGGTCAAAGGAAACGACCAACAATTATTATTTCACATAGTAATAAAATTTTCGTCTAAAGTTTATTTACCACATACCCCAAACTATATAATATTTAAATATGTATGTGATCAATGTGACTAAGGGATCATACAAAAATAATTGAATAAACTAGGCCAGGATGTTAAATGGTAAAAAAATTTAATAATGGAAGCCTTATAGGAGTAAAATTAAAACTATGGGAGTTCATTGTAGGAATTAGTTTTAATTTTATTAAATACACCGTTGAATTTTATTAGAATGTTGTTAGTTCATGATAATTATTCGTCACGCTTAACATTAAATGAATTATATTTATTTAAATAATTGTTAAACATGGTAAATTAAACCTTGCATCAAATATATGATAAAATTATGAACTGAAAACTGTTTCATTTGAACATTAAAAAAATAAGTATAAATATCAAGACATGTAGAAAATTATAATATAATTTTACGAAATAAATACTGTGCATTGTTTATTAATGTTACAATTAATAAACAAGTTTAATTTTTTATTAAAGATTAACTTTTTCATACATTTCAGTACATTAAATATTGAGACATTTTCAAACTTTTACAGAATGTTTATGCATCTTTTATTGCTTTAAAATAAATGCTTGTGTCCTGTTTGCTTTAGAGAACTAAACAAAAAAATATGTTCATTATTTACTAATTATATCCATTTACTTTACTTTCTAGTTGTGTAATGTTCAATAGTTTATTAAATACAAGAAAATTAATACTAAGCTAACGATTTATGTCTTTTATTAAGCTTCTATCACAATATGTACTTTAACATCAAAATGTTATAGTGGTAGAAAACTTTTCATTGAAAAATATGTTTTGATGATAATGACTACTCCTTGTTTTTGGTAAAATATTATGAAAATACAACACAAAACTGATGAAACTTAAACAGACCCATTCCGAAAACGTATCTGGGAGTATCATACCTGCTCTCAACAATATTTAACCGTTTTAGTCAGCAATTTTCAAAACAAGTGAATGATATCAAAAAATAATAATTAAAAATAAGTCATATTATTTAAAAAAAATTTTTCCATCTTCTCATATTTTTAGTTTTTTGATGGCCCTGAATTTAGGTAACAACTGAAAATATACTCACTATAAAAGTAGTAAAATGCTATGAACCGGAATAAAAACAAGATCACAGTTACTATGTTATAGTATTACTATCTCTGTCATTATCAACTTAGATGTTTTGTGGCCACCGATCTAAACTATCCGTGAAGATCGTAACGAAACTGATTAGTTCCGGACTATTGTATTTGCCATCTGATTTTTCTGTTCATAGATTTACTAGTGCGAATTTTGTTCGAGTGCATATTACATCCTTCACCATATAATTTATTAACACACCATTCTATGTCAGTCGGTTAAAAATCTTCCTACACAGAACGACCCATTTATCATAAACTACACAACTACTCGCAAAATAAATACAATATTAAAAAAAAACATACATATATATTTCTTAATTACATTTTACATTATTAATTAAAGAGATGCCATCTTTATTTTATTTAAAGACAATATATATATATTAAACTAGCTTATAAATTAAAAAACAATCTGATTAAGAAAATAACTGATCGATAACAATTTTTAGATCAATAACATCAGATGTTATGACATTCAGAAATATAGACGGGGAAAAGGTGTAAGTATGTTTATATATGTATCATTAGAAATTTTAGTATTTTGAAAGTTATTAACATATTTATACGTGGGCAGAAGGAGAAGTACAGCCGAAAAACGTCATACTCAAACCTCTCTTTCGGTCTACATTTCATAATCTTCATAACATGTGATGTTTTGGTCTAGAAATTATTATCAACCTGTCATTTTCTTTGTTAGATCATTTTCTATTTATTAAGTCAATTTAATATGTATGTCGTTATTAAAAACAATAAAGTTCACACCCCAATATAAGCAAAATCAGCTGATAAATGAAGAAATATGCGTAACTAAAAAAACAAAAACTTATTTTTAATATTGTATCCATTGCTAATCTATAGACTGTCAGTAAAATATATTTTTTATATTTCACTAGAGATTAGACAATAATAGTTAACTGTTTAAATCAAATGTGTTCCCGTAAACATAATGTACACCATACTATTATTATACATTTAGCTGTCAAGTACCGTAATCCATATTTTATTAAAAAAGGGACATTTTAAAATTAACAATTACAATCACGCTACAATTATAGAAAATAAATAATTTCAAGACATAAAATTTTAGTATTTCAAGGATAAAAAGCAAAACATGTGTGTGAATTCGCTCAATTTGAGTTAATGACTTGTTAATTAATTTAAATTTAAATTATGACTACGTTAAATTAAGGTAATAGTACATTGGTATATGTATATATATATACTATACCAATAAATAACTGTATATATATGGTGTGAATACAACACTATACATAAACATATAGTTTCTACATGTATAATTTTGTGTAAAAGAAGAAAAATAATAAAAATGTGTTAATGTACTGTTTAATTCCAATATCAGTTAATATTAGTAAACCAGCGTTGCAAAAATATTTAACTATAATAACATCTGTCACACGCCTTCAAATAAACTCTTTTTGTTAGTAATTCCAAACGAATAGTGAAAAAAAGGCATAATATATAATGTTACTAAATTTTTTGTATGTATTATTTATGTAATGGAATGTGTTATAAACGATATATCTCATGTTAAAGTAAATCTTCTCACTGAATTTAAAAAATATCCCTACGAATAAACTAAAAGAGGACATGAAATATATTGACGTATTACAATATAAAATCGTATGTATATATAGCAAATAACCCCACTCAGACAGACTTGCATTCAACGGCCTCAGTTACCACATAAATCGATGAAAATGCGATTATTTTTGGTAACAATGTCATAACAACGTTACATAACTTGACTTGCACGAATATAATGCCATTTTAAAAATGCAATAGTTTTAATAAAGTCTAAATATATGGCGTGTCAGTGATAATAATATTAAAAATTTCAGCTATGGCTGTTTTAGAAGATGATATTTAAATGAATAAACTTTTTTCGGTATCATTTTTACACTATTTATGTTCCCATATCCTGATATTCATTTTACCAACTAGTATTATGGGATAGCATACTATTCCTATTAGATAACTTGAGCCTATTTATACAGAGTGTCCTGCTAGGTTCTAATATTTTTTTAACTTATGATCTAGTGTATATTTTGCGTTTCTTAGTTTTTAGTTTTTGACTATTTTAAAAGCATATTTTTTATTATCCTTTCCAAATACAAAAAATATTTTAATTAATATTTTATTTATTTGAAATTTAAAAATATCTGTTTTATTATAAACAAATTTTGATGTATCGCCTACACAACAAACTCTCTCAATGTAATGCGTGTAACTCAATAAGTACTTATCCTAAAGTTGTATCGAAATATTTTAACCCACTTTTGTAGGAAAAGTGTTAAAAATAGCTGTTTTTTAAAAAACTGAAAATTGTATTTTTATTTATTAAAACGCAAAATATTTTCTAGATCAAAAGTGATAAAAGATGTCAAAACCTGTCGGGACAGCATAAATTTACATGATTCATAGAAGTATGATATTTGATTTATTGCAATCCACGTAAGGTATACTTTGGAAGAAAAATTCCCAGCAATATAACTGAATTCAATGGGTATGGTAAAATTGTTCTGTGAGATGGAATATTTATACATTCATAGAGTAATCCATTTCATAGAGGCCTGGTAAAAGTGAAATATCTATTCTCTGCACATGTTGTCAGTATCAATTAGAGTCCCACATTATGGCGTACTTTACCATCAAAATGTTTTGACGCATTTTTCCTAAGACCTCAGAGCTTTCTTATGCAACTTAATATCCGGTTACTACCATAAGTAATCTCATTAACGGAGTTTTTATTTTTTGCGTGCATTAATATGGCCAAACCAAACAAACAACAATAAAAACACAATTATTAAAAATATCTAGAATAATGGTTATTAACGAGTTTTATATAACACCTTAGAGCTTTTTTTATTAAAAATATTAATGCATATTTCAGATTTGATGAAAAAAACATATATCTTGCAAATCGAAATAAAAAAAATTGTAACCAATGTAAATACTACACTCAGACGAGAATTTATCCACAATCGGTAGTCAAAAATGAACTACTTTTATTAAAAATTATTACAGTAGACAAATTATTACATTCATTGTTCATAAATTATATTTAAATATCATTCAATACTTAATTACTATCTACTTAACAGTGGTAAATTTAAAAAATTTGTAATAATTTTAATACCATGGTAACATTTAAATTTGTTATTTATTTAAAACACACCATTTAGACTTTTATCTTTTTTATTAAATCGTAATATTTTTCTCTTGAATAAAGTTGCAATTTCCTTTTTTTTAACGCTAAAAAATTGAATTTTTTTTTATAAAGCATATTATTTTTACTTCTATAAAATATGAGATATCTCAGACCTTAATGATAATGTTTATAACTTTTGATAAAATTATCATTTTGTTGAACTTTAATTATAATAAACTACCTTTATAGCATATTTATTTTACTATTTATCATTTATTGTTTGTGCACAGGTGAAGTGAACTACATAAGTACGAGCTGCGATCACCATCGCTACATATTCATTCATATATTAGAATGTTTGTAACTCGTGAAAACTTGCCCTAAAATTATTATCGACCCATGAAAAGTTTTTATAAAGAAAGGGGTAATCAAATTAGCGTTTTGAAATTTTTGAAAAATTAAAAAAAAAATTACTTATATATTTTTTCAATAGTGATAAATAATAAAAAATATATTTTTCATTATTTTAAAAGATATTGCATTCAGGGTATGCTTTAAACAAAGTCAATGAAGACAAAATTATATCAAAAAAATCAAAATGATAATTGTACATTGCATTGCGTTATCAGTTAGGTTTGGGACATTCAGTACATTGATCATTCCCTGGTTGAAATAATTTGTTAAAATAAATTGATTTAATTGGTAAAAAACAGGTAGTCTGTATAAAATTCTTTATAAAATNTTGATTTAATTGGTAAAAAACAGGTAGTCTGTATACAGTTCTTTATAAAATTTAGGTTAAAATAAATAAGAAGCTACATTTTTGAGTGAACTATGGTTAAATTATTTTCCTTACTATTATAGAACTACATACGTTAATTGATAAGCAACTGCAACTAAGGATAAAGAAATAAGAGCACTAACGGGAATACAGAAAAAGTGAAAGTTGTGCTATATACTTTTTTTAGGAAACACTGATACATTGTCGTGCATGAAAATAAAAGTAATAACTATTGTATAGGAGGAACAGTAGCTGCTCTTATTTCTGTTGTAAAATAACGTTGAAAATATAATATAACATTAACTTAAACCGGAAAATAAAATCATAATTATTAACTTTGAATTATTTCTATTTTATTAACTTTATTCGTTAAAATTCATAGTATGTACTTGGTAACTTAAAGTACTCATTTGTATACAAATTACGTAAAAATTAATAGTAATCCCATTAAAAACATATATTTATATTTGTAAATAATTTATATTCTTCGTAGTTTCATTATATTTTTATGAAAATTCGGATTTCTAAATAAAAATACAAAGAAGTTATTTTTCATTTAATTCTGTGGCAATTTTTCGAAAGTCTTTCAAATTGTCTGAAAATAATTGTTATATTTGTGAATGTTTACAGAGGGTGTTTTCAATAGTTTGGCGGGAAATGATAAAAGAAAAAATTTAATACAATAGGACTCTAGTTCTTGTTTCATATATATATATTTTCATAATTACAATTAAATATTGTTTTTATTTAATAAAATATTTATCAAACTTTGTAAAAAAATACTTCACTTTAACTAGCGAGATTTAAATCGCGAACACAATAAAATTTGCCTTATAATGTTAAAAATGTAAAAAACGATGAATAAATAAAACGTGTTCTCATGCAAAAAGAGCGATACATGCATACAGTACTACAGCCGCAATTGTAATTACAAGGTTGTACATTTTATTTAATGTTGTATGTCAAATAAAAAATTGCTTAGAAAATACTCAGCGGATAAAAATAAATTAGCAGTTGAATCCATGACACTTTTCAAATTAAACAAGAAAATTATCAAGATCATTAAATTTGTTTGAAATATTTTATTCTTGATGTAAAAGCAACATAAAATAAAAAATTATATAGTAATATTACATGCTTGGTTTGTTGTCTGTCAGGGAATTAAGTGCAACAAATGACAAAGCCATGAAAATTCTTTGTTCTCATTCATTTTTTTATTACTTTACTCTTGCGTTTTATAAAATGTTTATTTAGCAAAAGTTTTAAAGCTACCATTGTAGCAGCAGCTTATACGGAAAACTACACCGCGACAATGTATTTTATGACGAATAGGTACTTACAAAATATGATTATCTTAATTAAAAATTATACATGTAGTGCTTTAAATGAGGTTGTTATTATAATGATTTCATATTATTAAAGTTACAAATAAAATTTCTGGATAAAACTAATGATGAGATATAATAATAAGGAAAATTCATTATTTAAATATTAATATTTAAAAGAAAATTAAAAACTTATTACCGAAAATACTTTAAATATATAATTAAAATTTTGGTTAACTATTTAAATTATACAATTAATGCTAACTATAAAACATTCAACCGCAGTAAAACGTACAAAAAAACACTTGATAACGTTTAATCGGCAATTTATACCTACGTGGTATGTTACCTTGTCACTAATACATTCAAATTACTGTTAAAAATGTAAATGCGATTTACAATCAACTCCGCTATATAAAAATTGGAACATTTTTTGTACAGCTAAGGAGCAAATGTTAAATAATCTCATGTACTATGTCATACACAGGGAGAGCTAGAGAGCATCAAAAATATCTTGACTTTTTATATTTACTTATTTGAGACTTTAATAATTGTTCATAATTAGTTTAATAATTTATTAGTATATCAATGTTGGAGCTCACTAAAAAATGGAAGATTTTTAATTAAGAACTATGGGAACGCGGGGAAAAGGCGCGTACCTAAATATCTCCTGAACTAGTGGATTTTATTTTAGGTAATTAAAAACATAAATAATTATTTAACTCGGTATATAACGTGTACAATATTGTATAACAGTATTNATAATTATTTAACTCGGTATATAACGTGTACAATATTTTATAACAGTATTATAATTAATTTATGGTTTAAAAACAAAAATATTACACAGTAGTGAGAGTTGTAAAATTTCTGATTAGCTTTATCTGTAGTTAAGTGACTCCTAACAATTTTTAAAACTCAAAAGGAAGTTAATTAAGCGGGCTAAATCACACTGTTCATAAAAGTTTCTACTACGCTGTAGCTCATCAAAAGTGTTTAATTGTTATAGTTTGTTATGATTAGTTCAATTGGTTAATTTCCAGCCGAGGAAGAATAATTTTTTTATAACCTTTCTCTTTTTCATGGTGCACCTTATAACAAATATAGTATAATATATATGTATTTCAGCCTATCAAAAAATCATTATAGAACAGTAATAATCTTTATAAGGTGTAAAATCATGACGACTATCAAATATCATTCGATAAGACTGAGTCATAAAAAAATATTTGTAAAAAATAACTAAATGACATGCTATAATATAGTATCTTATTTATATATATATTATATTGTTTCAAAAGTTTATTAGATATAAGTGGACTAATAATCTATTTTTTCGACGGTTTTATAATATATTCATAACGTTCAAAATTGTTACAAAAACTTTCTTTTTAAAACTTTTTTTTCTCAACTTTAAATATTTTCTGCAATAAATTCAAAAATAATTAAACGAATACAATAAAAAGTTTAGGTTGTTGATATTTAATAATTTGAGGACATGCTCAAAGCAAAATAAAACAATTTGCTCCACGTGTCTAATTATTAAAATTAATTAAATGTCCTTTATTAGCTATTAAAAACCCATTGAGTACATATAAGAGATTTTACGATCAATCATATTCAAAATTCTGTATGAAACTATATTTTATAAAAATTCAAATAATAACATCACTATATCAATTTTTTTTAAAAGACAGTCTCACAATAATAATAATACTTATCACTAAAAAGTGTAATGTTATTTTTTAATAGATCACGAGAAGGTAACTCACAGACAAAAAGTTATGATTTTAATTTTTGATAGCAATATGTTCTAAAAAGAATAAGAAAACATTTAGTACATGACTATAGAAATTATAACTATTATTTACAATTAATATTACTATAAACGGTTTATAATTGTTTTACATAAGAGTAAAAAAAATTGACAATGTTATAAAATTTTTCTTATATATTTTTAAATATATAGAATGATTAATAATTGATTAAATATGTTGTAGGTCTTATAGAGTATCAACTTAAAATTTTAATGACAATATACATATTTTATTAGCTTAAATGTTTAAAAATAATCCAAATAAGAAAAAAACTGGTCAATAACAAATTTTAAACAAATGTTCAAAAGTTTTAAACCTTTTTATACTTAGGTATCAAGAGAAGTACAGCAGTATGGTGGGTAATGATAAAAATAAAATAACCCTCACCTCGCTTCCAGTCTATATTAATTAAAGTGTTAATAACTTCAAAAATACTGACTTAAAAATTTACATCGATTACCAGTTATTTCTTTAGTTGGATAATTTTTTTGTTATTAAGTTATAAATGTATTTAAAAAATTTAAATCAGACCTTATAATAGATAAGTCCCCTAAAAACTATTTAACTATTAATATTTCGATAAATAAATACTATTTAACAAAATCAAGAAAAAAATTCTTAAAGTTATTATTTTTCTAAGAGATATTTAGAGATTAATCACAAATCAATCAGTCTGTAAACACATTGGCATATATTTAATTTTTGTAATTAATCTAGAAAATCAAAAAATGGTCCAAATAAAAATAATACAATAATAGACTTCAAATCTGATTTTACAAAGCAAATAGTGCTTACTTTTGCATTTGGTATACATGTAATGTCGGCATGAATCTCAGCGTGTGTTCGGATTTTAAATATTTATGCTTAACAATAAATTTATTCATGTTCATGGCAAATTGTCAAAACTCATTTTCACGATGCCATCGCAGTTTTTGATAAACTGAAATACTAACTGAACGACAATGCAAGATGTTAAAACAAACAAATTTCATTTAAATGATTTTATTAATTTAAAAAAAACTTTTAAAGTAGACGATTTTCACTTATTTTACTTTTATTAACGACTTGATAGTAAATAAGATAAATTATACTATATATTGATTAACTAACCTAATAGTGATGTATTATTAGGTCTTTTCTTTGACACTACGTCGATTTTAAATAATAACTGATTAAACAATTTTCAAAGATATAGAAAATTAATTTTCTAAATATATTTTTTTATACGTTTTTAATATCAACATATTAGATTTTGTGAACTAAAACTCTAAGAAAATATACTAATGTGTTGATTTGTGATATTCGTGTTTCAGTTTGCTTCTCATGTTTACTATACAAATTATACTTCTTATAACTGTATTATGTTATTTTTTTTATTTTTTTCAACAGACACTGTAGAGTTAATATACTGAGTACTCGTTCAAACTAAGGGTAATAATAATAAAATGTTTTTTCTCCGGGTTACAATCAAACTTGGTATCGAATTATTTAAAATATAAAACAGGTTCAGAGCGTGTTACTTATTTACTAACAAGATACATAAGGATTACTTTTTGGAAAAGTCAATGCCAGTAGAACAAATCGATGTGTCTAAAAAAGCAGTCATTACACTTCCACGGTCGATAAATACAAAACAAAGAATGATATTAATACTACTTCGGTTTAAATCTCAACCCATTGAAGTATAACTTTATATACATTTAATTAATATACTAAATTACATTTTCTCTACATTTTCTTGATACTCTGCGCCATATCTTTCCGATACTCCCACGTAAAATTAACTATGCAATTTAATATTTTATTTTACAACTTTTTGTTAAGATCTATACTACGCTAAAAATGCATAATAATTATTTATAGAAATGAACTTTGCCTAATGCACAAATAGGTGGATAAAAGAATAATTTTTTCAATACTTTTGTACAATAACCAATTCATTTCAAATAAGTAGTTTTGATGTTTATAGAATTTTATAATGTTATAATAGTAAATTTACTAAGTACAATAAAATTTGATCACATACTTATCCATAATTTTCACATGAAATGTGGTCGATATCGCCGCTGTATTACTCTATTCACAGCAGCATTTTACAGGTACTCCTCTTATATTTTCACACTGTACTAAATTCTAATGCTAAACATAAACTTTTCGCTAGTTTGCTAATAACGATGACATTCTGCAATAGTATAAAAATAATTGACAAAACTGTAAAAATAATACGACGGTAAAAAAAGAAGAGATAACACTGTACACGCTAGACGTGACAGAAACAAAGCACACGACGTCATGCGCTGGATGCGTAGGACGGAGACTGACGGCGTCAGACCTGGTAGAGTCGTTCTTCCACTGCCGTTTGTCCCTCCTCGTTCCAGTCACGAAATTCTCTTCTACCCTTCACCGCATAACCCGTCCGTGAGAGTTGTAGTTCTCTTATGGCCCCACGGCGACGGTAGACGATTCTTCCCTCCACTTCGTATGTTGTTAGTGGGACGAAATGGCCGAGGGTACTATTTGATACAATCCTCTTACGTTCGGGCTTTTGCACTTGGGTACCGTACCAGCGATATCGATTAGTGACAGACGAGTACCAGAGTAGCCATCTGGTAGCGAATAGACTAAACTGCAGCGTCGTAGCAATAACGTTGAATATTGTTATTTAAATTTAATATGCAGTAAAAATAAATTGACAAATGGTCAGATGAAAAATGTATTAAATTATAAAATATATTTAAATTGTATACTAAGTTATAATAAGTTTATATACTAATTATATACTTTACTGTTAATTAAAATATCTTGCTTTTTATGTGTATCAAATCTCATAAAATTATTTTCGACCATTGATCTAAACCAAAAACAATAGAAATTTTGCACAACCGTTTTAATTATGTTGTTAATTAAACAATAAACTGAAGGCTAAGTACTATAAAACCAAGATTTATATCTAGGTGGATATTTTATATATCCTGTATAATTGGAATATAAGCTGAAAGGGTAACATAACAAATAGTACAACAAAAGATAACATTTTGAAAATGCTAAAATAAATTTTTTTTAATTACTATTTTAAAAAGTTCGAATTATGTTTTGTTTTTCTAATATAATTACTATGTAGTTATAACTGACATTAGATTTCAAATAATTCGATTATACAAAAGCTATTTTACAAATCAAAGATTTTTCTTAAAAAAATTAAAAATTCAGACTAAATGAAAAAGCTATAGTATTTCTTAAAACGACTGTATTATTTTCACTGAAAAAATACATAGAATAAATTTTAGATACAAAATTTAACATTTTTACGTAAATTAATATTGTTGTAAAAACAAAACGCGAACCCCAATAACATTAAATAAGTCTATCAAATTTAAGTCAATTTTAATTTTAAAAACAGTAAAAATGTCTATATAAAATATACATCTCTCAAAAATTACAATTACTAAATGAAGTAACATAATATTATTGAGTTACTATTTAAATTTTGATTTTTAGATTTTACAAGTTAGAAATCATTGCAAACTTTTCTAGCTATTGTAAATATTTGGCAACATATTTATCTTAATGAATTGAGCTCACACAAAATGTTATTGACAGATATCTGTTAACATAATAGATTAAAAAAATTATTATAAAATCATGATAAATTATTAATGATTTAGGTGCAAATTTGTATGATCATTTCAAAGTACTCACATATTAAAATATATTTTTATTACTTTTAGTAAACAATTAAAATACGCGATTTAAAATAAAATCCTGAAAACTGTGCCATAACTATCAAATAAATGACATTAGTTTTCGATATGTCAAGTCGAATCAAAAACTAAGTAAATAGATTTGACATTTATGCAATACAATACAATGATATTGCGTTACAATTAATAAATTGACGCACAATTCAGGAAAATTGCAATTCTTATATAAAGCCAATCAGCCGATAAAACATTCATTTAGACCAGTATAATTGGTCATAATTATATGTAATAGAAA
>NW_026099766.1:0-22069 GCF_025091365.1 Daktulosphaira vitifoliae | reverse complement strand
TACTTTTTAGAGTTTAGAAAAATATTAGATCAAATATTATAAATTGTTATGTTTGTTATTAATAGCAATCAATAATTTTATTCAATAACACACCCAATTTTATGAGTTTCACTACCTTAGTTATTAAAATCTAAGATTAACTCTAAAACTCNGTTATTAAAATCTAAGCTTAACTCTAAAACTTGTTCCAATTTTCCATTGAATCTAAAATATCATTAACCATTTAAAAAGAAAATATAGTTTATTTTGTAAAATAGCTAACTGATGAACAATTTTGTTAGGTGAACTTAAAATTAAGTCCAATCTCCGATGTCCAGTCATCAATATCTGTTATTAAGGCTGGTGACACTGCACAAGTTTCTGAAATTGAATTTATGGAAACCAATGAAACACAAAAAGAGAGCGAAGATATTGAGAGTGAATTAAAAGTCATTAATGAACTTGATAATTGTGATTGTACTGACCAAAGTTCAGAAACATTTTTAAAATATTCAGATTTATCAGAAAACGTTTTTGGTTGTGCTGGACAGTTTAAAAATTTAATTGATTATATAGATATGTGTAAACCAATCATTCAAAAACTTCATGAAGATGAAGTTACAAATAGTTACAAGTTTGTAATTAAAGTTAAAGATGCTATAACACACATCCTTAAAACTTCCTCTTTAATAATGAACAGATGTAATGTGTTAATGACACAGATAGATACAGCTTCAGAAAATTTTACTGAAAAAGATATTGTGAGTAGTAAAGTACATCATGATCCAGGACTCAGAACTAAAATAACTTCAGATAATCAAAGAAAATACTTAATCATGTTAGGCCCACATCAACCAAAACTAAACATTTACCCAAAGCTAGAAGCACATCGTTTTAATCCATCTTGGTATACTGAATACCCACACTTGGAATATAGTACAGCGAAAGATGCAGCTTACTGTTTTGTTTGCAGTTTATTTTCTGATGTAGCTGGTCGTCAAAAAAGTAAGGGATATTGGAACGAAATCGGCGTAACTGGATGGAAAAAAATGAAAGGCTCCAGTGGTGTGAATAAAATGGGAAAATTACAGAAACATTTCACTTCTGAAGGGCATAAATCTGCATTGACTGATTATTGCAACTACGTGAAAAAATCGAATAACATTGATGTTATGCTTGACAAAACAGTTCGTGAGCGAAAAATTCTGGAAGAGAGCAATCAAAATTTTCACAAAGAAGTAATTTGTATCTTACTGGATGTAACCAAAACCCTCGCTAGACAAGGTTTAGCGTTCAGAGGAAAAGATGATGATGAAAATGGTAACTTCCGACAAATTACGTATTTACTTTCTAGGCATTGCCCATTGTTAAAGAAATGGCTCAATGATTCTTGCTATCGGCCATACCATTCTACATATTTGAGTCCTCAATCTCAAAACGAGTTTATAACCATCCTTGCGTCATCAGTGAACAAAACTATAATAGAAAAAGTTAGGAAATCCGGACAGTTTTCTGTAATGGCTGATACTACGCCTGATTTGTCCCATACAGATAGGCTATCAGTAGTTGTAAGGTTCGTCAATAATGAAGGTACAGCAGAAGAAAGATTAATAGAAGTCCGCGAAGCTTTAAATAAGACTGGTGTAGGAATGGCAAACGACATATTTGACACATTACAAAAAAATGAGTTAGATCCTGATAATCTTGTTTTTCAGTCGTATGATTTTGCCAGCAGTATGTCTGGAGTATTTAATGGTGCACAACAAAAATTAACTGAAATATTAGGTAGAAAAATACCTTATATTCCATGTCAAGCTCATAGAGTCAACACATTTATTGAACATGGTTGTGAAGCTAGTCTTATTATATCTGATATGTTTTCAGTAATACAAGAAATTTATGTATTTTTTTCTTCGAGTACAAAACGATATTCTCCATTACTGAAAAAACTAGCTGATATTGAAACTGCTTTAAACTCAGAAATGTATCCAAAACGAGATGGACAGCACGTGCTGAGGCAATTAAATCTGTTTGGTCATCGTTTCATATAATTATTGAATTTTTAGATGAGATAACAAATACAAAAGACAAATTCGATAAATCTACTAGAAATGCAGCATATTCTTTATCAAAACGTTTAATTTCTGTAGACTTTGTTATAAGTATTATTTTTATGAAAAATGTTATGTATAAGATGAAGTTGTTAACTGAGTGCCTCGAATCAACTGAACTTAACATAGCTGATGCAATCATATTCATGTCAAGTACTCTAGAATCATTAAACATTATTAATTCTGATGTAGATGGCATGGACAACCTTATAGATAGTTCAATAGTGTTTTTGAAGTCATTTGATGTGGATGCTGAAAAAGAATTTCTAGTTCGTCATACCTTGTAACTAAGCGCTTTGACAATAATAGAGATATTGCAGGNCGACTTGTACCTAAGCGCTTTGACAATAATAGAGATAATGCAGCTAATATGTCATTTAAAATGTTTTATAGAAAAGAATATAAATCTGTTTTGGACGAGCTCATATCACTGATGAAAAATCATTTGGAAAATTGCATTAGTACAATTAAACCATTATTTAATCTATTCAACCCCCCTTTATTAAGGAAC
The DNA here is from genome assembly GCF_025091365.1 of Daktulosphaira vitifoliae. Classification (NCBI taxonomy): domain Eukaryota; kingdom Metazoa; phylum Arthropoda; class Insecta; order Hemiptera; family Phylloxeridae; genus Daktulosphaira; species Daktulosphaira vitifoliae. Next base: position 19,468 of record NW_026099766.1, on the reverse strand, counting down.
AACTTAATCGAAAGTAAAATTCAAGATGCAGTGAATTTTTTACCCAAAAAACTTGTTATAGATCCTCTAAATTTACAGATTGAATTAGAAATACTTTACGACTAATGCAAAGAAGTAAAAACTGTTTCAGATGTAGTTGCACTTTCAGAACTATCAAAAAAAATGCTTCCCATAGCTAATAGAATGTCTCGTTTATTGTGTACAGCCCCAGTAACTGTAGCTGGAAATGAGCGTTCGTTTAGCAAGTTAAAGTTGGTGAAAAATTACTTAAGGACAACTCAGAGTGATTCCCGTTTAAGCGATTTACTATTACTTTCTACCGAAAAAGACATATTGGATAGCATAAATTTAGATTTTATTGCAAAAAAATGGTCCAATTAAAAAAAAAGAAGAATTTGTATAAATTAAATTTTTGTATCTTGATGGCGTGTGTTATGTACTTTTTTATTATGATCACATAAATTCAGATTTTATTGCTAAAAATGGCCAAATTAAAAAAAAGAAGAATTTGTATTAGATAAATTATTGTGTCTACCTTTAACTATTTGTTTTAAGTTTTTCTTTTTTATAGTCAGTCGGCCAAATGGACTTAGTTGCCCCCCTAAAAAAATGACATCGCTACGCCCCTGCTAGGAACACTAAAAACCTTATGTATTTGTGTTAAATATTTTAATCCAAGAAGTAATAAAATACAATCCAGATTTTGGGAGTGTTAAACCTATATGATAATTTTGTTATTTAATCAAGTCATATTATCAGTTATTGCAAAAATTAGTTGTTGTTTGGCGACGCTCCCTGCGTGAGGTCGTTAGACGGTGGTTTTTTTTTATGTAAAATATACGTATAATTGTTAATAAAAATTAGTGCTTAGTAGTTGTGGTTAATTAATTTTTAATTGTCGAAGATTACTGGTATTTAACAGTAACTATATATTCAGAAGTGGGATTTGTTAAAATTATATTATTACAATTATAATTTTTTCCGCGCTTACGAGGACGGCGGAATTGATTGAGTTGTTAGCTGTATTTAAGTATATATATATATAGATTTTTTTCTCTTGTTTTGCTTTTTACTCACCAACCTAGGGTGCGAAGAGATTACCGGTTGGTTGGGTTACAAGGATAATTACTTTTGTGTGTTTCCGGATAGTAACGGGTTGAAATTTACATAACCGTCATTTCAAAACCTCGTGTACAAAATCGAAAGTGAGGTTAGGTGACAAAGTGTCGCTTGGAGTAGGTGTATCTAGAAGTTGTTCTAGAGCGATTAAATGAGGCAAATCTTACATTGAAACCTTCAAAGTGTTCATTTGGTGTAAAAGAAATTGAGTTCCTTGAATTTTTCATTGGAGGTGGTAGCATTTGACCTGGAGAGGGTAAAACTCGAACTATTGAAAAGTTTCCGGCTCTGAAAGATGTTCACTCCGTGAGAAGTTTTCTCGGACTTACTGGATTTTTTAGGCAATTTGTAACAAATTACGCTACGATTGCAGAGCCTTTAACAAGATTAACCAAGAAGGGCATTAGATTTATGTGGGGAAGAGAACAAGAAGACGCTTTTAACTTGTTGAAGGATAAGTTAACAGGGCCCCCAGTTTTGAGGATGTTCAATCCAAAGGCTGCAACAAATGAGGTGCACACTGATGCCAGCTCTATAGGGATTGGCGCGATGCTTTTACAGAGTGATGGAGTGGGAGGGTCATTGAACTTAGTGCATTGTCTGAGTAAGAAGCTGACAGACGCTGAAGCGAAGTATCACTCGAGCAAGTTGGAATTACTTAATGTAGTTAATGCTGTGACTAAGCGGAGAAATTAATTGTTGGGTATCAAGTTTGTAATTTTTACTGATTGTCAGGCTTTGATTTTTTTAAAGATTCATATATCCAAGCTACAAATTGCCAGATGGAGTGATTTATTCCAGGAGTATGATTTTGACCTGAGGTACAAGGCAGGTTCAAGGATGACCCATGTGGATGCGTTATCAAGGGATCCAGTTGGCAAATCAGCAGATTTGGGACTTGCCGCAGAACTTGAGAGTGCCTTATGTGAGTATGGTGAAGTCTATATAACTTTGTCAGTGGAGGAGTGAGTACTCATGTGTCAAACTGCTGATTAGGAGCTACAACAAGCTTATAAAAATTATTGAAATGGACAAGAAAGACCGTACTAAGGATGAAGATAGCCGGGTACGTTACTTTAAATTAATTAATAATCTCTTGTACAGAGAATACCAAGGAAGGGATTTGTTTGTAATGCTAAAAAGTATGCGTAAGAGTCTGGTGGTGACTGCACATAACTTGAATGGACATCAATTAGTGGATAAAACTATATCTAACTTGGTGCAAAATTTTTGGTTTGTCGGAATGAAACGATATGTTCGACAACACATCAGGATGTGTTTTGAGTGCTTATTAGCCAAACCGCTTAGAGGACAACAGTCAGGTCATTTACATCCTATACCGCCAGGTAGCAGGTCATTTGAAATTGTGATGGGGATTATTTGGAACTTTTTGTAACTACTCCTGCAGGACATAAATATGTTTTTGTTTTAGTGAATAACTTAACTAAATTTGTATTGTTGTTCACATGTCCAGATACATCGACTGAGGAGGTGTTGTCATGTGTGCAGACTTTTGTACAGGGATATGGATTACCCAAAAGGCTGGTGACAAATCGAGGATCATGTTTTACTGACAAAGCATTTGAAGAGTATTATGTCAATGAAGGGATATGTCATGTACTTACATCAACTAGGAGGCCACAGGCAAGTGGACAAGTGGAGAAAGTTAATAGTATAATCCTATCTATGCTTATGACCCAAGTGGAAAATGCTGAAACTTAGGACGAATGGATTTCAGAGGTACAATGACAGATCAATACTTCAGAAAGTAAGACCACTAAATATACTCCTATCGAGCTCTTACATGGTTACAGATCAAAATTCAGTTTAAGAACGCTGAGATGATTGTCTAAAGATGGTGACAAATCTTGCCGCACGGCCGACGACGACCCGCCGCAAATAATACGGGAGTGTTCTTCCCGTTGTGAAAGCAACAACGTCTACCAACCGATCCGCACCCGCGCACCGTCGTCTACAACGTTGCTAATCTTTTGTCGCCCAAGGATCACGCCGGACATCGCGTCGTCGACGCCAGCGAAAGTGCTGCGATATTATGCGAAGATTATTATTATTGTGTTTATCTTTTCGGTTTGTTTTATTTTTTGTTAAAATAACCTGTTGTCGCTCATTTAATAAACGGCCCACGGGTCTCTACCCTCAAAACCATTATCGACCAAACTTTTACAACGTAAGTCGTGTCAAAGAGTTTCAAGTATTTTGTGAAGTTCAACCACAGCGTATTTTAAGACCATCTCAAACAGGATGGTTGTCACTGGAAATGGTAGTGAAACGAATTCTAGAGCAGTGGGAACATCTTAAAATGTTTTTTTATATTACATGGGTAAAACATTTTTTATACTAGTAAATCTTAGTACATTGAAACAGATTCTAAATAATTTAATAAATTTAACAACTAATGTAGGTTAATACTGTATTTTTCAGATACTTAACCTACTTTGATCATAATAAAATACTATAAAAAAAAATTTATTTTTTATCCTTATACTAAATATATGTGTATATACTGATAGTATAAGTATATATATAAATATGTTGTGATTGAATGATAAACATTTTTAATAGATTTGAACAACGTGTTATGATGGTAGACAACATTTATGAAAATTTAAATGATCCACTCATTTTCTTATTTTTTAACTTTTTGGTATGGATATTACCCAAGTTCGTTAATCTGAATAAACTTTTTCAAAATGAAAAAAGTGTAATAGCTTTACTGCATTCTAAAATGAAGGAAACTTACGAAGGCAGTTACAACAAAAATGATCAGTTAATTTAAAACAAAAATATTTTTATTACATATTACATATAAATATAATTTTATAAGGTATACACATGGAAAATAATTTTATTTTTTGACATATTAGTTGTATTCATTTATGAAAAAGTGTCCAGATTCATTTAATTGTAATTTCAAAGATAATACTGTTTTAGAGGAATGAGGAGATGTATTTGGGATATAATGTAATATTGTTAATTCAAAAGCCAGAATTTAATTTTAATAAAACAATGCTTGATTAATTTTATGAGAAATGCAGAGAGTTTTTAATTGTTTCTTGTGAACAAATAAAAAAAGGTTCTTTGTATATTTATGTAAGGTTTTTAAATACTTTCTACAATCACAATATTGAAAATTTCAGGTATGATTTCTACAATTCATCATTAATGAAACTCTACAATTTTCAACCAAAAGTTGTATTGAACAATAAGTGTATATACGATTAATCAAGAAATCCCAATAATTGTTCAACAATGTAATGAATCTGAGCTTCAAATGATCGATTCTGAGTGGAGAATGCTGAAAATAATTAATTTAAATAATTCCATTACAAAAATTATGGATGTAGATGAGTTTTAGATACATTTATATAATTTAGAATGTGATGGCGAGTTTAAATTTAGAAATGTAGCCAATTTTGTTCTAAATATTTTAAGTTTACCTCATTCCAACCAGTTGATTGTGAAAGAATTTTTTCTAAAGTTAACTTGATCAAATCTAAAGTTAGGAACAGATTGCAAGTGGAATCTTTAAATGGATTATTATTATCAAGTTAACACATCAAAAGTGTAAGTTGTGAAAATTTTACCCAAACCAAGTCTATGTTAATCTTAATGAATAGTAAAATGTATATCTATTGATAGTAAGTATCACTAAAGCTTAAATGATAATTATTATATTGGATCAAATATGATCATTTATATTTACCTATTTCAAGATATGGGATTTGGTTTTTCTGCTATTAAAGAAAAAGTATATATAATTTCATAAAAATTATTCTACTAATAAAATCAAGTCAAAAAAACACAAAACATAATTTTTTTTACTCACAATATTCCCCACACATATATAACACTCGTTTTATTTAAATTTAAAATTTTCTTTGTTTCTTGTTTTAGTTTCTCTAATAATATTACAGTATGAACACACCTTTACGCTAAGATATATTATACTTAATATAATCTTTAAATTTTATATCAGTAGCAATATGTAATGAACTCATATTAATATATTTGAATTTTTTCATTTTTTTCATTTATTTGTTTTATTCTGTTCTTTTGTTAATTCATTGTATGACAGGATGATCAAGTTACTAATATCATCAACCATTTTCATCACATTCTTCATATCCCTCATCGCAATCATCCTCTAAGATTGCACAACAGACCACCAAAACATAACGTCAAACATACAAACCAGACCATTCGTCATCTCAAACTTCTTAAAAAATCCGAAAATCGAAATATTCTCTACAAAACAAGCTTAATATCAGCCAATGAACTCAAATTAAAATGCGCCACCTTTGGGGACTTACAAGCTCTCCCCGACGGATATTACTCTAAAATAATAGAAATTGGTAGCGCCAGGTGCCATCAACTTCACAACAAATTAATATTTGAATTACGGATGAGGGCCATTATTCAAGAACTAAAAATCAATCATACAACAAGAGCATCTCACACAATATCAGGCTCACTTGATAACAAAGGCAATTGTGACGACACTACATACATCACCACCAAAGGCACGTGGCACAAAGCTGTTGTTCAAGCAAAATATACGAGATTACACTAACGGAGGGACTCACAACAGCAAATTATCACAACAACTACATCACCTTATCAAGCGACTCTAAATTCAAGCTGTTTGACATATATGGTTTTGATTCATTTAAAGGAGAGGTAGTATGGAGTGTGACAGAACCATCATGTCAGACTGAATATGACACACTTTATGACGGCCCAGCGTCGCTATTTCTCACCAAGTCACGTTCAGACAGCACGGCAAATATAAAAACTTTTGTTGCTCAAATAATAGGCATAGCGTTTACCCTTCGATATATAAAAGATATATCAATCTGCAATACGCCCATGATCCAAACAGAACACCCAATGCTCTTCATATTAGTGGATCAAAATCACATTGACAACTGTTAGGGCGCGGGTAGGTATTGTTGCGCTCTATGTGCGACGGTAGTACCGTGAGCAGCCATGCTCACGCCGTCCTATTAAATTAGGTTATATTTTTCGTTGTTATCGTTGTCATTTTTAAAAAGTAAAAAGTACGCTGCTGTCCATCCTCCATCGTTTGTCCTATTCAACTTTTTTTTGTGTTTTAAGTAGTGTAAACCGTCAAGGCAATTATTGTGTTAATTAGTCGTAAAAACATAATCATTTTTGTGAGCCGCCTAGGCAAACATTGTGTTTAAGGTCTCTAAGACAAAATTACATTGCTAAGCTGTCAAGTCAAATATTGTGTTTTATTAAGTCGTCAAGACAATTATTGTGTTGTAAGTTTTAAACAATTTGTTTAAAGGAAATGTTATTACTGATTGGCCAATCAAATATTTAATCAATGTGATTAATCAATTGTACAATTAGGTAAGAAATTATATTACATATTATATTCAATTCATATTACTATTATTGTTTTTCTAATTAGTTATTAATTATTATACTGTGCAATAGGACTTATTTTTTTATACATTGAATTCCTTCCCTTACTAAAAAAAAAAAAAAATATATATACAGTCCACAAAGAAAGGTGTCGCGTAAGCACATTAATATTATTTGCCCGCGCCCTAACATTTGGTCCTTAGCGTTCCGGATCATAAGGGAAGTGATTTTTTATAAAAATTAATTTTATTTTAATTATTTTTTTTCTATAGTTAAGTTATTTCTATCTAATTATTTAAAAGTGAAATTTATCTAGTCATAATTTAATTTTTATTGAAACTGCCAGTTACCATATTATTAAAAAAAAAAAGAAGGTTTAATCTAGTCAGTGTAGTCATAAAAGTTTAGTTATTTTCTTCGTGTTCATTAAATTTGTTAATTAATCGATTTCTTGGTGTAAAAATCTAAACAATGGCTGAGCAACAAAGTTCACCTAATATTTTTGCAGCGTCATTGGAAAATTCTAACAGTGCTAGAGAAATTACACTTATAAATCAGAGAACTATACAAAAGATGGCTGTTACTCGTGCAACAACTGCTTTAGCAAAACAACAATGGAATATAGAACGTGTTGATGAATTAAAAATAAGAAGAGAAAAATTACTAAAAACAATTGATACATTTGAAACCGTTCAGGAACAATTAGTTACTCAGACTGAATACAAACGAAGAACACGAAAAAGAAAGAGAAGACTTTGAGAAGAAATATTTCAGCACTTTAGGAGAGTATGACAAAATAATAATGAAAATACTAACACCCACAGCATCATTGAACAGAAGATCAACTACTCCAATATCATCGAATGGAACAAATATGTCACACTCTCGTTTGCCACAAATAAAACTTCCACAATTTAATGGTGATTTGCTAAACTGGAAGGCATTTATATTGCAATTTGAAGCAGTGATGGCGGAAAAGTCATCTTTAAACAATATACAGAAATTGTATTACTTAAAGTCTTGTTTGAGTGAACAACCATTGAACATTATTGCAACATTACCTACACAAGACGACACTTATGAACTTGCTATAGAGTTATTAGAAAAAAGATATTATCATAAACGTCGAACTATTCAATGGCATATCAAAGCGATACTCGAGATGCCTCTCGTTAAGATTACCTCAGCTATGTCATTGAATAACTTTTTACGTGATCTTTTAAAACACAGACAGGCATTAAAGACATTAGAACAAGATGTTGATTCATAGAACACTCTGATGATTGAGATCGCATTAAAAAAATTAGACAACAGTGGGAGTTGTCTTTAACGTCCAGTGATGTAGAGCTCTTCAACGTATTTGAACATTTTTTCAAATCAAGAATAAGATCTTTAGAAGCCTACGAAAGCGCTCAAAGGTACCCACTAAACTCATGTGATAAACAAAAGGATAGTAAACATAATAATTAAAGGAATTAAATGTGCCTTATTGCTCAAGGAACTCAAAATTGTCCAGTGTGTAACTCAAATCACTTAATCCATCAGTGCAGTAAATTTAATAACATGAATTCGTATGAACGGCAACAATAAAACATAAAACCAAAAGCGTCTTCGCCGCAAATTTCCGACTTAATAGCTTACGTCAATACAAAATTCGTCTTTAAACTTTAGTTTGACTAAAATGGTTCCTAAACTGGGAGGCGCGCCCCCCTTGGGGGACATAGACACATAGCTTGGAAGGCGCAAGCAGTTATTACGAAGTATTAATTTAATTGATTAAATTGTAGAGCAAAAACATTAATTGACCGGTTCTCTTTATTCGTTATTGGGTATCATTAACGGATAACCGATGAAGACTAAGTGTTTGGCAGCAGTGTATAACATAATCGATTTATGCCACGTTATCTGTAAATTAATCGGTACGAGATAAAAATGTCAGGAGAAAAACTATAATATTAGTTTAGACTCGATTTAGTTTCGTTTTGCAGTTGCATAGTGCGCGTATTGCCGTATTGTTGTCGCGAGTGTACTGTAGTAAATAGCTGAATAACGTCGATTTTAGTATAATACGGGGTTTAAGGCAATAGTAAGCAATTTTAAAATTCTCAAGCAATACAGTGGTGTCATAATATAGTTTATAATATAGTCAAAATAAGTGCATTCCCTCAGGGGATGCACTTATTTGTGCTACGGGTTTGGCGTACCCGGGGCCCCGAGCTCTGAACTAAACTTAACTGATTTGTTCAGTTTGGTCCTCCATATTGGGGGTTAAGCGCAGGGCTAACAACCCTGCCTAGTAAAAAAAAAACTCTGTTATGAAACCAACTACATCTAAGCCTCGGACAAGACTGGTTTTTGGAAACGGAATGCTGATTTTAAGATTGCGACATGGAATGTGACAAGCTTGTATAAAACAGGTGCTAGCCAAAATTTAGCTGAAGTTATTAACAAATACAAAATTAAAGTAGCAGCCATACAAGAAATAAGATGGTTGGGGGTAGGACAATTAACAATTGGAGAGTACACAATTTTCTTCTCTGGAATGGAATATACACATCACTTAGGTAGTGGTTTTGCAGTCCATAGGACATTAGTACCATACATTAAAGAGTTTAATCCAGTATCTGAAAGGATATCAATATTAACCATCAACACTATCCCAATTAATATTTGTATAGTAAATGTACATGCACCTACGGAAGTAAAAGATGATAATGTGAAAGATGCCTTCTACGACAAACTTACTAATACATATGAGAGCATTACTGGGAACGTGATAAAGATTGTAATAGGTGACTTCAATGCAAAATGCGGACGGGAACCACAATACTTCCCTTGCATAGGGAAAGAAAGTTTGCATAGTAACAGCAATGACAATGGTCAGCGATTGATAGTGTTTGCAACATCAAATGGGTTGACTGTTAGTAGTACTACGTTCCCACACAAAAATATTCACAAAGTCACATGGAGGTCACCGGATAGCGAAACCTTGAACCAAATTGACCACGTTCTCATACAGAATTGATACCGTAGTACCATTTACGATGTAAGAAGCCAGAGAGGCGCCGATTGTGACACGGATCACTACTTAGTGATTGCAAAACTTAGATCATAATTAAAAACCCAATTGAAATTAAAGCAAGAAAGAAGGATCCAAATTAATCTAGAGTTACTCAAAGATGAAATCGTGAGGAAGAATTATGAGAACGAAGTCACGAAGAACCTTAAAGAGAATAATGCACAAATGAACATAGATCTGGATTGGGAAATAGTGAGAAACGCTGTTAACAAAGCAGCGGCCACTAGTATTGGTGAGCTAAAAAGGTCAAGAAATACTTGGTATAATGATATTTGTAGAGTTGCTGTAGACAGACGCAGAAAATCGAGAAATGAATTTATTAAAAACAACACTCAAATGACTAAAGAAAGTTTCATACGGGAACGTAAAGCCTGCAAAAGCACCCTTCAAAGGGAAAAAAGGAAATTTTTTAGCAACATACTTGACGCGGTCGCATTGCACTTCCGGCTTTACCGCTGGATGGCGACTGCGACACAGCTACCTCTCCTCGTCCGACAGGTCGCGCGACGCCGAGTGACCGCGGGTGACGCGAACCGGGCCAGGCCGCCGGCCACCAGATATAAATATTATTATCGTCGTTGAACCATATATTGTCTACTTCCTTTTGGAATGAATATTGTTGTTTTAAGTTCTTATATATAATAGTTAAAATATATGCTAACATAAAGTTTAATAACGGTGTTATTATTATTATTATTATTAAATTATCACCTAACCANAAAAGCACCCTTCAAAGGGAAAAAAGGAAATTTTTTAGCAACATACTTCAAACAGCAGAGAACGACCATACACAAGGGAGAACTAGAAACTTTTTTAGAGTCATTAAACAGTATAAGCATTTTAACCCTATATGGAATGCAATCAGAGACCAAGACGGACAAATGCTAATGGAACCAGAATCAAGAGCTGAGAGATGGAAAGGTTATTTTGAAAATTTACTAAATGGGAGAATGCCAGATCAGCCTGTAGCTCATATCGATTATGAAAGAGCGGAGCCCTATGTCGAGGATGTTAGCCTAGAAAAAGTAAAAAGTATATTATTTGGCCTGAAAAATTGGAAAGCACCGGGTACCGATAATATTCCAGCAGAACTCTTAAAATACGGTGGTGAGGAGCTACATTTAGTAATCCACAGACTGTGTCACCTAATATGGAGTACCGGATAGCTGGAATGAGGCAATCATCATACCATTGCATAAAAAAGGAGACAAGACAAAGTGTGACAATTATAGAGGGATATCGCTCTTAAACTCCATGTACAAGATCTTCTCTAGGATATTACTGAATCGCATTATCCCTTATGTAGAGGATTGCCTAGGTGAGTACCAATGTGGTTTTCGGAAAGGTCGTTCAACCACAGAAAAATTATCCATAATAGGTCAAATAATTGAAAAGAGATACAAATATTGGCAGACTATGTGGCAACTCTTCATAGATTTTAAAAAGGCCTATGATAGTATACAAAGAGAGAGTCTCTACAATATTATGGATGAGTTTGGTTTCCCAAAAAAGTTAATAGCGCTAACTAAAATGTGCATGGAAGACACGAGGTACAGAGTAAGAACACAGAATGTAACATCGGATACCTTTACAGTGGAAACCGGACTAAAACAGGGGGATGCTCTTTCCCCAGTACTTTTCAATCTTGCCCTAGAGAAGGTAGTAAGATTACTACAGGACAATGAAGGTGGTTTACTAATCGGCCAGAATAAGATACGATTCCTCGGATTCGCTGACGATTTGGATATACTTGGCGATTCGCTTGCAGACACAGCTAACGCTGCCAGAGTGCTAGAAAAAGCAGCGAAGAAAATTGGTCTTGAGATAAATACTGAGAAAACGAAGATAATGGAACTATTAGATAGTGGGGAGGACCCCAGTGAAATGGAGAATTTAGCATACGAAAAAGTTAGTGATTTTAAATATCTGGGAGCAACGTTAAGTACAAAGAATGATTGGTCAAAGGAAATAAGTATTCGGATAAATAAAGCCCAAAAAACGTTCTACACAATGATTAAATTCTTTACATCCAAAATTCTATCTAGAAAAACGAAAGCAAGATTGTACACGGCTATTATAAGACCGACTCTCACGTATGGTTGCGAATCGTGGACAATGACCAAACAAACAGAAAGAAACCTGAGGACTTTTGAGCACAGAGTGTGGAGGAAAATATGCGGACCGGTCATCGATGAAACAACGGGAAGTTGGCGGAGAAGGTACAACAGTGAACTATATGTTGGAAATAGCACCGGTAACAAGTTTTATTAAGGGCCAAAGAATACAATGGTTAGGACACATAGCGAGAAGAAGAGAGAACGAGATAGCCAGGGTAGCATTGGAAATGAAACCACAAGGGAAAAAACCTAGAGGGAGGCCGAAGGAAAGATGGCTCGACGTGGTAGAAGAAGATTTAAGAATCCTTGGAGTTGAAGACTGGAGAGAGACAGCCCAAAATAGAGATAGGTGGCGAAGCGTAGTAATGGCGGCAAAAACTCTTAGAGAGTAGGAATGCCAGTAAAAGAAGAAGAATACAGTGGTGTCATATAGAAGGGAAATGTAGGGTAAGCAAATTAATAATGGTGGGAAAAAGAATATAAAAGGTAAATATAAAAAATGGATGAAGAACGATACTGGGCGAGACGAGACTGGACGTTTTGTCGAAGAAACGTCGAGTTACGAGTTAGGTCGTTGATGCAAGAATAACTTTATACTTTTGTAAGATTTAATTAATTTTTGTGTTAAATTTTTATATTATATTTGACTTTGTGTTTAATGCATTTCGTAAATAAAATAACTATTTAAAATCTGGGCTTAGCGCAAATCTTAATAATTAGTGTACGAGCTGGCTAGTGTTTGGGCTTAACCGTCCTTTAGTGGGTATAGTAAAAAGGTAGTTGTGCTGGTGGCTGACAAGGAGCCACCCTTCAGTCTGCTACTTTTGAGCTAGACTATGCTGACGGGTCTAAATTCTACCCCTTTAGTAGTCCACTAATTAGAGAGATTGGGGCTGATCAGTTTATCCAACGGGAGGACTCGAGAAGAGCTCGAACGACGAACTCGTCGTCAATATATATATATATAAAACATTAATAAATTTGTGTTAAACTTTTGTGTCTACGTTGGGGCACTACCGACGTACGACAGTACGTAATAATGGCTCCACAGAAAAGAAGTTTGTATAAAGACGAATATTTAAAGTTTGGTTTCACGTTCATTGAAAAATATGGTATCCAAATGCCACAGGTGTTATTTGTCACGTTGTGTTAAGTAACAATTCTCTCCGACTAAGTCGATTACTATGACATTTAACCACAGCTCATCCGATGCAAAAAGAAAAACATAAAGATTTTTTTGAGGCTAAAAAAAAATCTTTTAATAAAATGAAACTTGATAGTACCGGAGAATTTCAACAATGGAATGAAAAAATTGTTGAAACTTCATATCACATCGCCTTTATGGTGGCTCAGTAAAAGAAACCACATACATTGGGTGAAACATTAATTAAGCCTAGCATACTCAATGCCGTTGAAATAGTACTTGATGAAGAAAGTAAAAGGAAAATTTCTCAAATATCTTTTTCAGACGATACAATAAAACGACGCATAGATGAATTAGCTTTGAACATACAAAATCAGTTAATTCATAAATTAAAAAATTCCGTATTCTTTGCAATTCAATGTGATGAATCAACTGATGGCCACAATTATTGTCAGCTATTAGTTTACTGTCGTTTTATAAATGAAAAGACCATTGCAAAATAACTTATGTTTTCCCAGACCTTATATTCCACCTCAAAGGGCAGTAACGTTTTGTTTGGCATCGATACATTTTTTGATCAGAATGGCCTCTCTTGGAAAAATGTTGTAGATTTTGTAAATCTTGAAAAATTAAAAATCCGTCAATAATTGGTTCTCATAGTGTAATACACCGACAAGCCTAAGCTACAAAAACGCTGCCATCTGAAATTAAAAACGTACTAGAAACATGTATAAAAGTTGTTAATACCATCAAAAGCAGTGCTCTTAATTCACGTCTTTTTAAGAACCTTTGTTCTGAGCTATCCACCCAATATTCTGTTTTATTTGATGTTTGAGAAAGGTAACCGTGCTGCTGAAGCAAAGGGCTTACTACATTTAATAAATTTTGAATTTGTATTTTATTTAATTATGTTTTATGATATACTTCAAATTCTAAAAACAGTTAGTGATTAATTGCAAAATGTAAAAGCTGAAATGGCTCAATCTTTAATACTTATATCATCAATTATAACTATTTTTAAAATCATGAGAACTGATGAAACTGAGAAAAACAGTTCCAATTTTAATAAAATGTACATTGAAGCTACTAATATTTGTAAAGAGAACGATATATCCGCACAAAATGAACACAATACAAACAAAAAAGTCCCCGACAAATTTAAACAGTTCATATTTACTGAGATCAGTTCTTTAGAAACTAATTTGATTACTTCAAAAAATGGTTTAAGACAATATGTATACATACCAGAGTTGGATTATATAATTAGAGAACTAGAAAGACGATTTACAGATAATTATGGTTTGTTGGCGTCAATATCTTACTTACACCCTCAACATGAACAGTTTTTATGTTATGTACAATTAAAACCTTTAGCTGCTCACTATAATCTTGATCTGGACAATTTAAGAGTGGAACTAAAAATCTTACCAGCAACTATAAACAAATATCAAATTCATTTTAATGTTAAGGTAAACAACCTGATGAATCTAATTAATCTACTTGAAAAGTACAAGCTTGAATTCGACGAAATGTATAAGGTAGCTATAATTATAATAACTATTCCTGTATCCAGTTCAGCTTACGAAAGAACTTTTTCATGCATCCGACGTTTGAAAAACTACATGAGGAATCGGATGACAAATGAACGGTTGTTTAATTTGGTTTCAATAAGCATAAAAAAAAAAATATCTAAGAACTTGGATTTAGATATTTTTGTGCAGTTGTTCTCTGAACAACACAAAAACAGAAAAATAATTTTATATTGAGCTATTTAATATTTATAAACTAATTATTATTTTATATATTATATTTTTAAACAAAATTTTTGTATTTGTACTTTTTTTTAAATAAATTTTACATTGTTTATAAATTATATTTATTTTGAAAACCATTTATAACTTATTTGTTATTAGTATTTAGATATAATTTATTTTTTCTTAATAACTTATAAGTTGAAAAATTAAATCAGCTTATGTTCACATCATTATTTTATTTATTTTTCACAACATGAAAAATTCACCTCGATAATAACAATGTAAGTATTTTTTTTTTTTTTAATTATAGGTACTATTTATTTTTTATAATACTGTAATAATTAGTATACTTTAAACACCAACTACGTGTTGGTATACGTTAGCGACAAATTACACCCCAGAAGTCAAAACAGCAAGTACAAATCAAACTCTCAAGAAGGTAAACCTAACGAACGCCCTGCACGATTCAGAAACCAAGTCTGGACCCGANCTGCACGATTCAGAAACCAAGTGGGGACCCGAAAAAATAAAAGCTAGTGTTTACCCACCTACTAATTGGCTACTTCATCAAGAGTATTTGTCTTTAATGGCAGAAGAAGACAATATGCCTTGTAGTAGTAAAACAAACGAGTCAAACAGTAATAAAATGAAGAAAGCAGAAGAGGTGAAAATACCAATGAGTTAAGTAAAAGTGCTCATTGATCAATATATGGAACAATACCTTCAAAATCATTCTAACTCTTTCAACGCCAATCTATATCATCCACCTCCTTCAAATACGCAAATAGGGTTGCAAGACGCTATAAGGTTGCTTCCTAATTCTTTTGATGGAAGAGATGTGGAGCAATTGGAAATCTTTTTGGAAAAATGTGAATTTGCAGTAGAATGTGTAGTACCGGTGGCCATTCCACGGCTACTACGGGCAATTCAAACTCGACTGTCTGGTAAAGCAAGGCAGGTCACAAAATACAAAAGCTTTGAATCATGGGTTGATCTTAGAGATACTTTGAAATCGAATTTAGAGCCTCAGAGAATAACCCCACACCTTTATTTAGAGCTATATGCTATAAAGCAATTGCCAAATGAGGACATACTATCATATTCAATGAAAATTGAAAAGCTACAAAATCAAATAATCGAACAGGAGACGTCAGACAAACATCCAGAGGTAGCCAAAGCGATAGAGCAAACGATTAATAACCAAGTAATCCGAGTGTTTATGGAAGGACTCGGAAACTTGAAAGACTTTATAAAAGCGCGGAATCCANACTTGAAAGACTTTATAAAAGCACGGAATCCTTCAACTCTTGAAAAAGCTATTCAAGCAGCCAAAGAAGAAGAAAGGATAAGACTTTCAAATATAGGAGCAAAACAATATTTGAAAGATAGACCACTAAAAAATTCTAATTCACAATATTCAACATCACAAAATTCTACTTCCAGCACAAGCTGTCATTTATGTAGTCAAAAGGGACATTTTGCTAAATTCTATCGTAATAAAAATTATACATCCACTAATAACACAAATAACGCTAAAATACACAGACCCATTGTTCAATAATCTGCTTCCGCAGAAAAAAATCTGCAGATATTGCANCCACTAATAACACAAATAACGCTAAAATACACAGACCCATTGTTCAAAACTCTGCTTCCGCAGAAAAAATCTGCAGATATTGTAAAAACGAGGGTCACATTTTAGAAGAATGTATCAAAAGAAGATACGCAAACACAAATCGACGTAAACAGGAAAACAGGAACCGTCCGGACCAAGGCGCAAGTTCGGCCGGAAAACTTCAAGCCGCCATAATACAATTAAACGAATCTACAAATGCACCGCCAAGTTAGAAAATGGTCATGTGCAAATTCTATGTAAGCAAACTACTCCGAATGTTCTACATCTTCTTTTAGACACAGGTAGTGATCTAAGTCTTATTAAATTAAATTTTCTAAATCCTGAAGTACCAGTAAAGGAGAACGAATGTTTCAGTCTCACTGGTATAACCAATCATACTATTTCGACACTTGGTAAAGTCATACTAAGTATTCAAATAGAAAATCATGTAATAAATTCTGAATTCCATATTGTCCATCCGAATTTCCCTATAAAATGTGAAGGTATTTTGGGAAGACCCTTTTTACAAGTAAATCAATTTTCAGTCGATTTTCGAAACAGTGAGATAATTATGCACATGAATAAAATATGTGAAATATCTCCACGCTCTGAATCTCTTATTTCTATTTCTGCATGTGATATCGCTGAGGCCACAGCGTTAGTTATTCATTCTCAAAACTTATATGAAAACTTATTGTGTGGTAATGTACTGACAACAGTAAAAAACCACGAAATTTTAATACCTATTATCAACACATCTGAACGTTCAATTCTACTTCCACCAGATCTCGCTTTGTCTCAACTTTCGTTCGACATATGGACCGAACCAAAGTCATGTTGTATTGCAAATTCAAATTCTAATACTATTTCTGATAACAGTCCTCCCGTGAGCAGCCAATGACTAAGGCTACTTAAGAATTCTATTCAAACTGACCACTTAAATCCTGAGGAAAAAGCTTCGGTCGACACTATATGCCGTGAGTACTCCGACATTTTTCATTTAGATGGAGACAGACTGACGTGCACGGACGCGATTTATCACGAAATAAATACGCCCTCAATCGTACAGCCCATCAATGAACGTCCATACCGTTTGCCTTTCCATCACAAACAGGAGTTTAATAAATAAATTAAAGAATTAGAAGAACAAAATATTGTTACTCCCAACAATAGTCCATGGAATGCATNTTGCTCCCAGCAAAAGTCCATGGAATGCACCACTATTAGTTGTACCAAAGAAACCGGACAGTAATGGTGTTGTGAAATATCGTGTCTGCGTTGATTTCAGAAAATTAAATCAAGTTTCTACAAATNGTTGTACCAAAGAAACCGGACAGTAATGGTGTTGTGAAATATCGTGTCTGCGTTGATTTCAGAAAATTAAATCAAGTTTCTGCAGGCGATGCATATCCTATTCCTAATATAGCTGACATTCTAGATCAATTAGGAAAATCCTCGTACTATTCAACTCTGGATCTCGCGCAAGGCTATCATCAAGTAGAAATGCACCCAGATCACCGTGAAAAAACTGCATTTAGTACAGATCAGGGTCACTTTGAATTCCTTCGAGTTCCTTTCGGTCTCAAAGGTGCACCTATTACATTTCAACGTCTTATGAACTCTGTATTAAGTGGGCTAACCGGTTTAAAAGCATTCGTTTATTTGGATGACATAATAGTCTATGCATCTTCTATACAAGATCACGAAAACAAATTAAAGGATGTATTCAATCGACTTCAGAGTTTCAACCGNATGTATTTAATCGACTTCGGAGTTTCAACCTAAAACTACAACCTTCTAAGTGTTCATTTATGCGAAAAGAAGTACACTACTTGGGTCATGTTATAACAGACAAAGGTGTTAAACCTGATCCACTCAAAATCAAATGTGTTCTAGAGTACCCAATTCCTAGAAACGCCAAAGAGGTAAAATCGTTTCTTGGTCTTTCAGGCTATTACAGGCGTTTTGTACCAAACTATGGCACAATCGCAAAGCCACTCACGAATCTTTTAAAGAAAGAAGTTTCATTCCACTGGTCAGATCAATGTCAAGAATCATTTGAAAAATTAAAAACTGTTCTAACTCAAGAACCTCTACTTCAAAATCCAGATTTTAGCCAACCATTTAACCTAACTTGTGACGCAAGCAATGTTGCAATAGGTTGTGTTCTATCTCAAGGTCTTATCGGGAAGGATTTACCAATCGCGTACGCATCTAGAACTCTGAATCGAGCCGAACAAAATTATAATACAACCGAAAAACAGTTGTGTTTTATCATATGGGGTATTAAGCAGTTCCGCCCTTATCTTTTTGGACAAAAGTTCAATGTGGTAACAGACCACCGAGCTCTTGTATGGTTATTCTATATAAAGGACCCAGGCTCGAGGCTAACGAGATGACTTAAATTAGAGGAATATGAATATGAAATTCAGTACAAGCCAGGTTGCCATAATACTAACGCTGATGCGCTTAGCCGTATACACGTTACAACCCGGGCTCAGTCAAAGGAACAAGTTTCTATATCACAAAATCATTCTACATCACAGGATCCTGCTAACTCACTATTAGACTCTGAAAATTACTCTGAACACTCCAATACACCGTTTTCGTCGACATCCACCTCTAGCATGACAGAAAAACAACAGCTCGAGCAAACCTACACCAACTTCTTACAGGCCAGAGAGGAATCGATATCTACTACATCGAATGTTCAAGAAATTGTCGGAGATCTCTTCAAAGAAAACAACGATTGGCATTTAGCCAATAGCGTATCCCAAGATTTCTATATGAAAAAAGAAGTCGCTCTCCAGTTCAAAAGAAAATTTGGACAAATAGAAGAACTTTTAAACCAAAGGAAAAATGTGACAGAAATTGCGCATTTAGTCCACAATGAAAAATACATCCTATATCTTATTACAAAAGCTAACTATTTTAAGAAACTTAGTTACGAAATCTTAATTACTCTAATAAATCTAAAAATCTTTTGTCAAGAAAATAATCTAACCAAAATCACTATGCCAAAAATAGAATGTGGGTTAGATCAACTCAATTGGAATCAAGTTAAATCTATGTTAAGATTCATTTTTGGAGAATCCAATATTGCTATCAAAGTGTTTAGTAAATATCCCCTAACATTTGAGGAAACACTCTGTTAGGGGCTTGTTTAATAGTTGAGGATCTTGGTCAAAACCAAGAATCGGAAGCTACCCGACGTCTGCTCAAATATCG
>NW_026099765.1:5732-22139 GCF_025091365.1 Daktulosphaira vitifoliae | reverse complement strand
ATAAAATGTACTATTTATATTTAATAATTTTAGTACAAAATACTCACACCAATGTAGATTGTAACCATTTGTTAAATAATATTGATAACTTATACAATTATATACAATTTTTTTTGTTAAGAAAATTTCATGTTATTTTCTTTATATTATTTTGTTGGTTTATATTATAGTTCTTTTTTTTATAAATCTAATGTTATGATAAAGAATAAAGCTGTTCATTACTATAATACTTAAAATGTGCTTTTCAAAAATACTTTTGATAAAAATTATTTTTATTTACCTTTTTCAATTTAAAAGAACTAATTCACTAAATTGATTTTCCCTGATAGATTAGTAGTTAGTTTTAAATGTACTATTATTATTTTATATTGATGCCATTTGTGATATATATAAATATACTTTATTAGAATGTATTTATGAAAATTTTTAAAAGAATGGACGAAATTTTATTGTTCTTTTGTATTAAAATTTATTTTATTCAAAAGCAATTATATTATTGTCAAAATGCAAATTTATGCAAATAAAAATGACTGAAAAATATAACGTAATATTTTGTAATTGTAGGACATTTATATGCAAACATTTTTAGTTATTTAATGACAAAAATTATTAATAAGTTGTATTGTTTATGTGTTATGTANTAATGACAAAAATTATTAATAAGTTGTATTGTTTATGTGTTATGTAAACAATTTATAATGTGTAATTTTAACACTATTTTGTATCTATACCTATCATCATGTATTATTTATTTATAAATAAAATTGAACAATGACTATCCATTTTAATATATATAACTGTATTATCAAATTTTATTTATTTTCTAAACATTTTTTCTTAATACTGTATATATTTTTGTACATTAGACCCAGTGGGCCAATCTACAATAATATTTTAAAAATGTTATTTTCAAATAACTAATGAAGAAAAATTAAGTATAGTTTAACTTCAGTTATCTGACATCAAAGTTTATATACATATTCAAACATCCGTTATCACTGTAAAGTCATGTTTAATAGGAATAATTCATGACTACACTAATTTAATTCAGTATACGCTTGCAATAATTTTTCTATGTTATTTTAGTTTCGATGCGAAGCTGAGAAGGTATTGGTTTTACTATGATGTGTTTTTTTTGTGTCACCACTTTTTCTCAGCTCTCACCGAATCGATTTCTTTCAATGATACGTCAAAAGATCACAAATCGTATCTAGTCGAAGACATTACCCTCAAAAATTGAAAAAATTCCCCTCGTCCCCCGTAAATGGGGGAAACCTCCAAAAAAATTACAATTTTAAAAATCGCTAATTTTTGAAATTTTTTTTACTAAAAACTGTCATAACTTTTTTAAAAATAACCAAATCAATAAAAAATTTTTTATATAGATGCATGATGTCCTTACCTATCATTTGGTATATTTTTTTTATAAATCTGTCTTTTTACCTGCCCACAGGGAGGGATTTAAAATGATAACTTTTTCACAAAAAATTAATTTTTGAAAGTGTTCCGTGAAGTCTGACACTTTTATATATACCTTAAATTAAAGCTAATGTAATCTACTTTATTATGTAAAAAAAAAATTTCGGACTTTATTTTGTCTTCAGGTGAAAATGGCTACCGAATGCTATTTTTGTGTGAAAATTCTCGATTTTATTTTTTACACTTTTAACTTTATTATGCTATAACTTTTTGAAAAATATATGGATCAATACTATTTTTTTAAGAGAAATAATATTTTTTAATCCCTTTTTCATTCGACATACTTTATCTTAATCAGGATATTAATAAGGAACTAGCAGATCATGTAGCTTTTGGAATAATCCAACAATTTTTTAAAATTAAACACTATCTAAAGATTTGCATCGAAGCGTTTTTTATAGTGATTTTAATCACTGTCAGATATCATACTTGATCCAACTATGCTACGTCACCATAAAAAACCCAGCATAGAGGGGTCGCAGACCCCTCTATGCTGGGTTTTTTATTTTTTGTGTTTGTTACCACTTATTGTCAGCTTTCACTGGACTGATTTTGATGAACAATGTGTCAAAATATCACACATCGTATAAAGTCGGAGACATTACCCTCAAAAATTGAAAACAATTCCCTCGTCCCCTGTAAATGGAGGAAATCCCCAAATAAAATTAAAATTTTAAAAATCGGTAATTTTCGACATTTTTTAAACTATTTTTACTTAAAACTACCATATATATTTTCCAAAAATATATGGATTAAAATCAAAATTTTTATTTATAGATACATTAGGTATTTACCTATTATTTGGTATCTATATTTTTTTTAAATCTGACCTTTTAGCTACCCACAGGAGGATTTTTAAAATGACAACTTTTTCACAAAAAATGAACTTTTTCAAATTAATTTTTGAAAGTGTTACAGAAAGTTTGACATTTTTATATAAATCTTAAATTAAAGCTTATGTAATATATTTTAATATAAAAAAAAAAGGTCGAACTTTATATTGTTTTCATGATGAAAATGGCTACTATAGTAAAAAATATGCTATTTTTGTGTGAAAATTCTCGATTTAATACTTTTGATTTTATATTTCTCTATCATATTTATATTAAAATACCTTACAAGGGTTACAATAAGTCCACCAATTTTTATAAATGTTACATGAATTTAACTTAAATTGAATATAAATTTAAATTTATTTTGAATATATTGCCTCCTACGTTAAAAGAAATTACTTAGAATTTTCGAATTAGTTTAAATTGTCCTTTATATCTAATCACAGGTGTGATATACGGTTGCTGTGTCGTCCCACTTTAGTATATAATGCTCGAGGTACGTCGTTGGAATTCGTCCGTTGAATGGTTTTTTTGGATTTCTTTCTTAATTCTTTTTGAGGTGGAAAAAATGCAAAATTCGTTTGATTTTTATCTAATTTAGATTAAATATCTTTAATTAGATTTTTTCCATCGCCTTTTTTTTTGACATTATTACTATTTTATAAGATCGAGTATTTATATTTAAAAATTGA
Organism: Daktulosphaira vitifoliae; assembly: GCF_025091365.1. Taxonomy (NCBI): domain Eukaryota; kingdom Metazoa; phylum Arthropoda; class Insecta; order Hemiptera; family Phylloxeridae; genus Daktulosphaira; species Daktulosphaira vitifoliae. The sequence continues at coordinate 19,135 of NW_026099765.1, read as the reverse complement.
TTTTTATTTTTATTTTTAATATATTAAAATAATCCGTACAAAATTTCATGTTTAACCTATTTTTTTGGTCTTTTTTAAAAGATGATTTTTATAAAGTTTATAATTTAAAAATGTTGAACTTTTAACTTTTTTTAGTTAAACTTGCAAGTTTAAAATTGACATGATTAAATACAAAATTTTATGATGATTTCAAAAATAGTATTGTTTAGATTGATGTATGGTTAAAAACTACTATTAACAATAAATTTATGAAAAAAACCCAAAAATTCGTTAATATCATTTATTATATTTGTTGTATTTATATCGTAATACATCATTTTAAAAGAAATATTAATCATTTCTATTATAACTCTTGGTATTTAAATAGATGATACAATTTTAAATATTCAAAACTCTATTGCTTATAGTTAGCATATAGTTTTTAACTAATTAGTAATAATATCAAAAATTAATGGTGATTGAAAAAATATAACTGCTGATTTGAAATTAACACGAAAAATGAAATAATAAAAGTATATTTTTGAATCTGATTAAAATTCCATGTAAAACCTTCAATTAATAATTAACAACAAATTGTTTACTTAAAAATTTTGTATCAGGCCCTTCAATTTTTATACACGTTTGCCATAAAAGTAATAACTACTTTATAATTTTTTATAAATTATCCGTAAAAATGACCAAATGATATCTAACTTATCAAATGAGATATCTAATTGTGACCACCCTTAATTACACCAATTCATTCATTTTATTTTATTTAATGTTTCTAAAAATAATATTGAGTTACTTGAAAAAAATTTTAACCATAAGTTTTTTTACTTAATTAACATAAAATTACGATTTCCCTAGAATCTTTATGGTTTCAATAAGAAAATACATCATTAGTTTTATTGCTTTGTAAACGATTAGGATAGTAGTGACGCATATGAGTGTTGTGGTGTTTAACGAATTTTTAAAGGTTTCTTTGACGTATTCTAGTTTTATCAGTATGACTTATAAAATTTTATTTATTTCAAAAATCACACCATATTAGGAGTTTTTTTATGGTTCAGAGGTGCTCCACATCCAAAATTTAAATAATTACCAATTTTTTTTACCAAAAATGTTGTTTCAAACATTATTTGAGAAAAAATATAAAAGAATCATCAAACTTTATATTAATTATCAAATTATGAAAAATTCTACTGTCCCTTCTCCTCCCGAAAAAAATTTGGAATATATTTCAAGCCTACCATATAACATATGGTTTGTGTTATATGTAGTAAGAATAAAAATATTCAAAAATTAGTTTTTATTTTGATTTATTGAGATCATTTAAATGTATGATATAAATAAAACAATTTTAATTGCGCATTCAAGTTTTAGTAATAAATATTAAAATATTCAATCTATAAAACATTGGCTTAGTCATGGATGAATCATATCACATTCCAGCGACAAAAATAATTATGTGGCTCAGATCCTATATTATTTTCATTTGGAAGAGAAAGTAAAAAATTTTCTTATGTTTATCCACCTTTTAATAAACCCTAATTACGTCCCTACTCTAAAGAGTGTTTTTTATTCGTGTATAGGTTTACTTTTAAAAACAGCTGTAAAAAGTTGAAGAGTTTACCAGCTTTGGAAATGACTCGCTCATTTTTTTCAAATCAATTAAATATTAAAATAATGAAGAAAAAATAACAATACTTAATAATCATAATCTTTTTAGTATTATGTCGGTCGACATTTAGCTTTTGGGTCTTAGATACAATGATCACTGCCATTGGTACTAACATCCCGTTTTCTTGAATTATTTTATACAAATTATAATTTTATAAAATTTAAAAAAATGTGTTATACCATATTCTGTATTTAATATTTATTATAGTATATATTTTTGAACGGAATCATAAAAATGTTAAATATCTATGTAATACCAAACTGTGTTTTATAATTTGAGTAACTATAGTTAGTGGGCAACTATGTAGTACCTGTTACTGATGTTTCTCCTCTTATTCTTTCGTCCATTACTTTTTTGCAAATCTTCAAACTATGACTCATAAGCGCCTTTATAATTTCGATAATCTTGTATATCTCCCCTGCCATTAAATATCAGCACCACAACACTACTTCTCCATTCTTGTGGCATTTTCGCTTCTAATAAGATTTTAATAAAAAAAGATTTTAACCACATTATGTCAACCCCTCTGTCTGACAAAAAAAATCTGACAAAAAATTTAAAAATATAGCCTATAGACGTCACGAGTTTTATAAAGCTTCATAGGCTTTTAAATTCCTGCAAATGTATTAATTTATTATTGCAATACAGTTTCTTGTTAATTTAATAGTTTAGTAAATCAAATTAAAATATTCAATTGCAAAATAAATTTAGATTTTAGATATCTTTCAACGCTCGTAGATTGAACATTATACTCAACACCCCTTTAAAACTATACATTTGTTATTGATCTTTATTTGCTTTCATGAATCCTTAAAAGTTTCCGTACAAAATAATGAAATAACAGCTTGAGCAATCTTTTAGCCCAACATAAGAATGTTGCATTATATTTAAAGAAAATGTAATTCGTCAATATGTTATAGATAACTATAGACAAGGCCATTTACCACCATCCTGAACAATAAAATAACTTGTAACTGCACCAAAACTATTGATGCGACCTTTAAAATTTTTTTTTTTATCTTGTTTATCACCTTGTATTTTGAATGAAAACATAAAAAAAACTTAAAACACCACCTTGGGTATTAAGACGACTGGGGTTTATTGATGTAAATTTAACTAAAATCTAAGGGATAATAAAATTGTTTATAACTATCGCCTAAAGATTAAAATTTTTGAATGAACTTTTTATAACTTATGGTATTAATGTTAAAATATTTTTAATCGACATTAAAGATATTAATCTGAATAAAATATAGACTAAAAATAAAATAAAAAAAGACTAAAATTTTTTGACAACAATAATTATCTAGTTTGAATAACTTAATAAATATAGTTACATGTATTACATAATGGCGTATACTATTATAGTTCTATTTAGAATAACTTAATTAGTAATTACATGAATTTTCCGGTAACTTGCTTCACAAAACATATCGTTTTAACATTACATTCCACAAATAGGGTGATATTCCAGTATACTGGAAAGAAAAGGAATTATTCATAATTTGTGGTATTTTAGTATTACTGGAATTGGTTAAAAATTGTAGAAAAATAAAACTATCTAAGCCTAAGAAATTTGACTTAAGCTCAATCAAAATATCATATTTAATATGTGACATAACACAACTTATATGGAAAGTTAAATATTTCGAAATATCATTTTTTTGTGTTGTGCTAATAAGTACGGTAGTTCTTCTATATTTAGAAGATTAAAATATAAAAGAAAATTTAATAACGATTTCTTTTTACTTTTATCTTTTATTCGTTTTTATTTATCAGTTATGAAAATGGTATACTTATTGTATGTAAATCGAAAATGTTTTTAGTAAAAAATAAAATGTATTAAGATTACTTTAAATATGCTGAAAGAAAATAAAATCATAGTGTGATTGTATAAATTTTCATTTCTGATATAAAACATTTAACTTATTTGAAACTATACTGCATTATAAAAATTCTTAGAATAGTAAAAATAAATAATTAAAAACGAGTAAAATTAAACACGTATAGCAATAAATATTTATTGGGTAAATCTTTTTCGCAAACAATGTATTATGGAAGAAAATAAACCGCATTAAACTTTTTCCACTTGTTGGCCTGCAATGCATGTAAAGAAAACATTATGTACAAATTTTACATATTATCACCATAAACACTTATAAAACGAATTTGCGATTTGAATCCAATTCAGTTGTATGGTTTAATATGACTATTATTTTCATTAAAACCGTAAACTATGTTACCTATATGGTTCTCTAAAGAGTACAACGTTCACAAAATTGGAAAATATCCATTATAAAAATTGTATTTTTCATTCTTTAATATTTCAAACCTAAACCCATAACACGTATTTATGTCTTAAAGTGATTAAGTTTTAATACCATAGGATAATTCTTAAGTGGTACTAGGTAAAACTATGATATTAATTTGAAGTAATATTATTTACTAGAGTTAAGGACTTTGACCAGGTTATTATTTTATTCTGGCTAATTATTATTTGTAATTGATATTAAATCGTTCACATACATTATCAGTCATGAAAAATAGCAACGTAGTTAAGGAGATGGCTGAAGACTTAAAAATTATTACTTTGATTTAGGAAAAAAACGGAGCAAGTTGACGGTTGTGACAAAATGATCATCTTTGATTAAAAAAAAAAATAGTACTACTTGCGATTTTTTTATGGAAATATTTTTAAATATAGTACCTTAACAATGGCACATTTTGTTTAAGACGCACTTATGCTTACACTTTTTTTGCAATAACGATATAATATTATTTTACGAAGTGAGATTTTAACTTGAAAGTGATTTAATAAATAAAAGAAAATTTTATGTTTTATTCAAATTATGTGAATACTAGGGAGTAGTCTTAAATAAAAATGAAATGGGAAAAGTTGATTTTTTTTTTGTTTTACATTTTGTATTTGACTAAATAACAATTGCATTAGATCTACTATTTTGCAAATTGGTATCAATAAATGTGCGCCAGTGTTTCTTTGGGTTTCCGCCTCTTGACCAACAAGTGGGCGTTAAGTGTATAAAAGATAGGCTTAAAGCGAAAACAATCACTTCGACTCGACATCCTTTATAAGTCAGTTCTACAAATTTTAAACGCCGAATACTTCACCGCCATTTATTTGCTCTTAAACGTTAACTGTCACTTAATAGTTCTAAATTATTTATTTGTCAATAGTATTTTTATTTAATAGAAAAACATGCGTTCCGTTCTAGTAGTCGCTGTGTTTCTGTTATGTGCATGCTTTGTTATTGCCCAAGTAAACTTCACTCCAACTTGGGGACAAGGTAAAAGAAGCGTACCGGTAGTAGCCTCTTCCGTTACGGACGAATGCAAGTCAATGGACACACTTATCTACTTATACAAACTAGTTCAGGTAAATTTGAATTTGCTTAAATGTATAAGATAACTCATAAGATATTTCGTATGTATATTATATATATTCTTAAAAATTAAAAAATTATTAACCCATCATACAATACTGTATAATAGCATGTGTTGTATATTTGAACTTATTTTTACTATTGGAAAGTAGTTTACTTTATAAATTATAATATGTAATATAAAGTTAATTTTAAATAAAATTAAAAATACGTGTTTAATCTTTTTGTCAATAAATTAGATTATTTAAAACCAAGATCGTGAATTTTCTAATTTTCTCTATATAGGCAGTCATTTCTTCACGATGTGTTTATTGTAATTATTATTATCCATTTTTTAAAAATAATTTTGTTATTTTTTAAAAGACAAAAATTATCATTTCATGTAAAAATCTAAGTGAAGTTAAATATATACACATAAAAATGGACTATTATTGTTTAATAAACGGTAAGGTTCAAAAACTATTAATACTTTTAAATAAAGTTACTAGTCAAACAAATTAGTGACTTCCTTGAGAGTTTTTAATGAGAGAAGGAATTTATATATGTCATTATTTCCTAACATTCCAATCGAAATAAAACGATCATTGATCATTAATTAATTAATGAAATATTGATTGTTTTCCTTAGAACGAAGCACAAAGAATTGCAATGTGTGAAAGGATGTCTTCGTCTTAAAATGTTAACACAGCCTAGCGAAAGATATCAACGAACCAACGGATTAATAAATTTATTTGTTTTTAATCAACCATCTATCTAAATTTTATCATATTTTAAATTTGTTAAAAACAATTTTATGTAATATCATTTAAAAATTATTTTTTGATGTGCATTTTATTATAAAATGATTTCAGCTTCTATAATTTGTATTCCGTTTAAAATATTTTATTGTATAATTATGCAAAACAGAAATATAATAGTATGTTAAAAATAATTATTTATGTTTGGGTATTATTAAATAACAATAAATTATATAAGTCTGCATCTTTACTATGTATTTATCTTTGTTTTGAGTACTCTACAATTTTTGGTTTCATAAATTTCCCAAAACTTCAAGAAAAATTGTTAAGTTTAGAAAATCATTTTCCAATATCAGTCAATAGCTACAGGTCGTATAAATATTTATATGACATAATCACAAAATTATGTTTAGTTCTCCAATAAAAATACCATATTCGAAATGCGTATAAGCAGTTTTTTGAATAATATTTGGTGGTTTTTTAAGTTAAATATTTTTAAAATATTTAAATATAAAATATAGTTAAATAAAATAGTAATCTTAAAAAAATTTTTTTTGCTCTACTATTATTACTACTCTTTATTATATTTCACTTAGACTTGGGTAAATATATTTTATGAAAAATTCAGTATTCAAAGGACTTAAAATAACTTAAATACAATATATAAAATAATGCATAAAAAATATTTAAGTATTATTATTATATTTTATCTGTGTATTAAATGATTATCATAACCAGAAGAGGATTGGTCGCGGAGGAAATTGCCTTTGGGCCACTTTTAATAGAGCATTGAGAGCCGCTTTGCTTAATTTATTTTGGTTTGTAAAATTGATTTTAAACTTCTTTTTTAACCATCAATTCTTTTTGTGGAGCAATACAAATATTACATAAATATTTTTTGGACCGATCTGGACTGTCACAATTATTAAAACTCCTGTTTTTTAGCATTGTAGTCTAACTCTAATCATAACTTAAATGTCGATAATTTCCATAACAATCATAATAGTTTGTTTGGCTCATTATTACTAGAAGATTACTAAGTAAAATTTTACTATAATTATATTATTTATCAATTTTATTGAAAATTTTCCTCTTCGGTATCATTGTTGTTCAATAGATAGTTTAGCTGTAATTGCTATTTGATTTGAATTTAAAAATTCCAATTTATCATCACAAAGAAATAATATGTTTTTGTACTTCTAAATAATTATTATATTTTTCTTATCTATATGTTACAATAACCGTTAATGTATTGTATTATAAGATAATTCTTAAGATTAAAATAACAAATATTATACTTTTGTAAATATTTATGTCAAACATAATATTACATAGTTTTTGGTTATTATTATTTAAAAGTTTGAAATTCATTTTATAAATTAGATAAATAAATAAATATTCATTTCAACTAAAAACGACATCAACTGTCGTTGTTTTCATTTATCCATTCAATCATATTTCTTCATAACTCATTAATTTTTGTTTTGAATTTATAATAGCTTTTATTAATGTAACAAGTTATATAATTTGCTTACTGTAAATTGAATTAAGTACTTTTTGCTGTACGAAAAGAAAACTCGTATAAATTAATAAAATACAAAGAATACGCACTGAATAATTATTTAAAATCAATATTTTAGGGTTATGTTATATATATATATATATATTTGAGTACATTTATTAAAAAATATTTTAGTTCATTAATAATTCAGTGAGTATTTGGGTGTCATTATTTTATTAAATTAACTTCTCTATTAACTGCCAACTATTAATGAAAAATGATTTGTTTCTAAAATTACTAACCCTAAATAATTATTCATATTAAGATTTTGATGTAGTTCATTAGGATATTTAAGGGAATTTAGAAAGAGCTTAGCCCTCCCAATTCTACCACAGACTCCAAAAATTATGAAAATTAAATAGAGAAAAATTTTAAGGCGGAGAGGAAATAAGTTAGACCTTTCGACCATTTGTTTAAAATGTACCTATTTATGGTTTAATTTTAATTTAACTTATGATACCTAAATAAAGTTAATTCACTTAAAGTCTTAATTGTGTTAAGATTTTTTAATTAAAGGTTTGTTGCACAAAGGAGGTAGTTACACTATTAGGGCTGACTTATACGTCTTGTGTTAAAAAAAATATTTTATTTAAAAACACAAAATATTAAATAAAATATTAATATATGCATTAGTTGTCAAGTGATTTAAAGAATAAACTTTCAATTGCTACTGTATTATATGGATATGCACAACTATTCTTTTAAGAGATGATAAAGTAAAAATATATATATATATACCTTCTTTTTTAACAAAACCTTTATATTTACAGCTCAATATTATAATGTATTGAGTTTACAAGTTTTAAATTGCATTAACCAGTTAGGTATATTTCAGAATATTCTACAATAAATCAGTTTCCAAATCAACAAGTTTAAAATTCCTACATTGATTAATTTAAATTTGATTTTCTCTACATTCATGACTATAAGTTAAATATTTATGAAATTATCAATCTTTTAAGNTTTTCTCTACATTCATGACTATGAAATTATCAATCTTTTAACGAGTTTTATTTAATAATAACTACCTAAGAAAATTGTAGTTTTACCTAATGATCTCTTCCTCGATAATATTTTTCTGGCGTACTGACTGAATTTGGAATATTTTGAGTAAGTGATACATTTTAGTCCTACACTTTTAGATATAGTACCGACTTGAAATAAGCATTTCAAAACATTTTAGTAGGAATTTTTGTTAAGAATATTTTGAATGAGGATAAAACTTGTATAGACAAATGTTTTTATTAATGTATCGATACAACTGTCTGTGGTAATTTAATAAGTGGTTTATTATTACAAAATTGATGGAACTATATTACTATTTCATTGTATTTCTTCAATATCATCAAATAAGAAAGCATAACAAATTAGTATAATAAAGTTATATTATTAAAGGTAAACTTGTGAAGGATAAATTATTTTGAAATTGACCTTCAATAAACTTCAAGTGGATAAAGTGTTATTAGTTTTTAGAAATACAAATTTATTATTGTTTTAATTCATACAAAATAAAGTAAGCGTTTTTCATTGAAAACATTACTGAAGTATTTCATAAACACTATAAAAGAATATTTGTTGCATTGATTTTAGTTAAGTTTTTCTAAGTAATCTTATGTTTTAATAACTAAAATAAAAATGTGAATTTATTAAATAAATAGATTTAAAAAATGCAAAAATTCTTGTGCCGTGACCAGGATTCGAACCTGGGTTATTGCGGCCACAACGCAATGTCCTAACCACTAGACGATCACGGCTGTTAGTGAAGAGAGGATTTTTCACTTTATTTAAGTAAATTATTTATATAACACTCAATTCATTATACTTTTTTTTACCTTATACGACTTATTAAAGTCGTTAAATCAGTAATCCATTATAATGTGTATGTTTAGTGTGACCAGACGTTCTGATTTTCAAGCATGATTTCCCCTAAATATGGTGATCAAATCGGGGCAGTAAAATGTACCGACTTTTAATCGACGTCCGGCTTTTGTCCAGATTCCAAATTATAGTTACTTTTTTTATTTTTAATTATGGTGTGTATATTGTTATGTTTCATTAGATTATATCAGATTATTTTGTACAGTTTTTATAAGCTATATTGTGTTATTACTTATTATCCTAGAGACCTAGATATTAGTTATCATGTTATGATCTTGACTCTCAGTCGGCTATATGTAACCCAACATTCTTAGAAATAAAACCCAAAAGGTTACAACTGATAACGAGATATCGACGTATAACATTTTTATTTTCATCAATAAAAAATGTTCATAATTATTTTGAGTTTTATTTTTTATCCTATTTTGATTATGATTTTTTTTTTTAATGTCTATTTTTTGTATGAAGAAATGAAGTTGTACGCAAAACCAATTATTAAGGGAGATTAACCACTCCTATAGGTACTATTTTATGGTGAGGGATACCCTTCTTCCTCTAGTTTTTTTTTTTTGAATACTTGTCCCATTTCTATAGAATTTTGATTTGATCACTTTATGAATGTATCATTATTTACTAATATTATCTAATTTTTAAGCGTGCATTACATAATAATGAATATTAGAGAACAAAGGTTAACTGGAAATGACCTTAAACAATGATTTTTAATAAAAGAAAAGTCTTAATGTTATTACTTTATCGTTTATACAATGAATGTCTCATAACTGAAGGAATAACATTTTCAACAAATCTATTTCATATCAACAAAATAGGGGTTAAAATATTAAGGTTACTTGACAGTGCTGTGCTAACTGTCATTGACACCCAATAGCAATCATACATTTGGCACCCCTGTTTAACATGAGCACTAAATGTAATATTCTGTCCGTGAAATATTTTGCATACATAATACTCTATACAAAAGCCACTCGCTGCGCTCGCAATAACACCTAATTACACCTATACAAGATGATTATTTATACGCTATTCACTTAATTAAAATTTTTTATTTTTGAATTTTGTTAGTTACATATGAATCTCCATTTATTTGTTATAAAATAATTTTGATGTTCATCAACGGCATTGATAATAATACATTTCATGAAGTTTTTCGACGTGTCGTAAATCAAAAATAAAAATATATAAAAGTAAAAATTTAGGGGTTATAAAAAGGGTAAAAATAGTGAAAGATAATAATTATTAAAAAGGGATAAGCTTGATATCTCGGGGGTTGATTAATATTTAATAAATAAAGTTAAATATCTCTTAAAATTTTATAATTTATCTTAATGGTTTATTACGCTATAGATTGCTTGTGGTTCGAAAGCTTAGATTAAAATGTACTTACCTTTTATCCTATATCACGTAGTATATTTTAAGTAGTTCAACGTTGATTCTTAATATTAAATGCACTGAGTATACGTTTCACACTACGTTTTTTATAGTCTATATAATTATTTACGAAAAACGATTCAAATTTTAAATAATAAGACTTCATTACACAAAATCTATGACTGATTTTATATGTAAAAGATTCTAAACGCTATATTTTTTATTAGAAATATAACTTAATAATCTGTTCTTATTTATTTGTTTATTTTTGTTGAATAAGTATTTTTTTGAGAGATCGACACCAATATTTCTTAAATCTTCCTCTGATCTGGTCAAAACAAGATTCTAAAATATTTATGTAAAATTTTTATCAAAACGATATTGTGGTGGACAATGTGTCCCGGTGCTGACGCCTTGAATGGATACGGCACAATAATCATCAAGACAAATATTAAACACTAAAAATATGTTGCATACACATCGGTCAAAAGTGCTGTCGAGAAACAGTGTTGTGATTATTTATGCTATCGTTGTGCTATACCGATTTGTTGTCGGTGTTCTCTTAATGTCTGCATTGTCGCCGCCATCTTAGCGCATTTTAGCTATAAAATATAAATCTATGTAAGCTAGTAGTAGTTTTGTATTTGTTTTATTGTATAAGTAAAATATCACCTTTGCGTTTGTCGCACCCTTGTACGCTCAGTAAATCACCATTGGATCTATATATTTTCTGAGTACTGTGATGTATATATAGATATATATACATCACAGTACCGTTCACAGTATATTGTACACGTTGGTCAGCTACTTGTATTCAACTTCAATTAATCCTCTCAATATATCATTAGCCGTTTCATCAGTTAGCCCATAAGATGCTTGTTTGTCTTCTTTTTAAGACTAACTCACATTTATTATTTGTTTATATCAGCGCCATTGTGGCATTAGTATTAAGTGTGTTCCTTATCTACATTGGTGTATAGATTTTATGAGTCATGTATAATAAATTTAATTGTTATAATTATTTATTTTAAAATTCATTCATAGAGTCCCTCACCTTAATCCTTTTCTTCGACATAATCTGACTTAAGACAAATTAAAACAACTAACGTTAACGAACCTGCGTGAATACCACCGGGCGCTGCGTTTATTCAAAATAAATATTTAAAGTTAGGATAGATATCTTATTAAAACAGAATAATTTGAAAAAAAAATTCAAATGTTTAAAATAATTAATTGACGTTTTATTTTATAATAAGAAAAAATAAATAAAACATCATTTAATAAACATACTTAAATTAAAAGATTTGACAATCAAAATTCACTTTAAAATTTTTCTTTTAGATAAAAATTACATACTACGATATTTTTTTTTATAATATATTTTATAGCATCATATTATACTTACAGCATTTCATTGATATTTGTTTGGAAGTAAACTATATTTTTTTGTAATTATTCTTTCTTAATAATATTTTAGTGCTATCTAGTGATGAGTAGTATAAACTAATAGTGTATTATATTTTTAAATGTTTTCAATAGTTATGGGTCGGTTATTTTAGCTTCGATGCGAAGCTGAGAAGGTATTGGTTTTACTAAGATGTGTTTTTTTTTTTTGTGTCTGTTACCACTTTTTCTCAGCTCTCACCCAACCGATTTCTTTCAATGATACGTCAAAAGATCACAAATCGTATCTAATCGAAGACATTACCCTCAAAAATTGAAAAAATTCCCCTCGTCCCTCGTAAATGGGGGAAACCTCCAAAAAAATTACAATTTTAAAAATCGCTAATTTTCGAAATTTTTTCAATTTTTTTTACTAAAAACTGCCGTAACTTTTTTAAAAATGAACATATCAATATAATTTTTTTTTATATAGATGCATGATATCATTATCTTTCATTTGGTATATTTTTTTTATAAATCTGTCTTTTTACCTGCTCACAGGAAGGGATTTAAAATGATAACTTTTTCACAAAAAATTAACTTTTGAAAGTGTTACGTGAAGTCTGACACTTTTATATATACCTTAAATTAAAGCTAATGTAATATACTTTATCATGAAAAAAAAAATGCGGACTTTATTTTATCTTCAGGCTGAAAATGGCTACCGGAATGCTATTTTTGTGTGAAAATGTTCGATTTTGTATTTTCCATTTTTAACTTTATTATGCTATAACTTTTTGAAAAATGTATGGATCATTACAATTTTTTTATGAGAAGTAGTATTTATATAAATCTTTTATTCGACATACTTTTTTTTTAAATCGGACCAATTCCCTTAATACAGGAGGGATTCAAAACATTAAAATGCGTATAGAAAGTAGAACTTTTTCAACTTAACTTTTGAAAGTGTTCTGGAAGGTCTGAACTTTTATATATATCTTAAATTAAAGTTAATGTAATATACTTTATAATGGTAAAAAAAAATTTCGGACTTTATTTTATCTTCATGGTGAAAACAGACATTAAACTTAATAAAAAAAAACCCAGCACAGGGGGTCGCGGCACAGTGGTGACGTGGCATAGTTGGATCAAGTATAATGATATCTGACAGTGATTAAAATCACTATCAAAAAAAAACGCTTCGATGCAAATCTTTAGATAGTGTTTAATTTTAAAAAATTGGTGGATTATTCCAAAAGCTTCATAAACTGCTAGTTCCTTATTAATATCCTGATTAAGATAAAGTATGTCGAATGAAAAAGGGATTATTAAAAAATAGTATTTCCCATAAAAAAATTATATTGATCAATACACTTTTCAATAAGTTATAG